>NW_010166141.1:0-15102 GCF_000695765.1 Mesitornis unicolor
ATCCGTTCATCCAGTCCACACTTCCTCAGTTGTTTTTTTCCTCACAAATATTGATATTTGCAGTAAAGCAACGCGCTGCAGGTTGGTGCAGATGGGAAGAACGTTCCTATCCACAGATCAAATCCAAATCTGCATTCCTTCCACGGATGCTTTAATATTTAACAAACTACATCTTAATGACAGTTGCATAACCTTTCCAAATGATCCCGCATGCTTGGAATCATTAGCAACTAAACTGCGTGGTACATAAACGAGAGAGGAGTCAAAGGTTAGGAGTGTTGATTGATATTAGCCTCAGAGTGTGAATCTTTCTAATGTTATTACAGTCCCATATAAAAGTAAGTCTCTGTATCATAAGAGTAAAAAATTATATGTATTTATTTCAAACAGCAAAACTTGCTCCAAAATCACTAAACTGTCACGGTAATGTAAAAGTAAATGTGACTGGCATTTGTGAAGACCATTTATTGTTTATTTCAAGTCATTTACTGATCCTAACTCATAGTACTTTAGTGCTGTAATTCAAAATAACCAAGGGAGGAGAAAATTTGCCACTTCCTAAGCTTTTAAAGAGTGATGTGAAAGAAGCTTTTAATTAAAAAGTAGAATCCCAGGGAGAAGCAAGACGAAATATTATATTCCCAATTTTATTTGTTTTTAAAATCAGAGATATTCTTAATGTGTATCCTTTTTGACACAGCTTTAGCTGAATTATACTTAGTTTAAAAACTCTTTAATGCATTAACTGTTAGACAACTCAGGAGATGAAAATGTGCAGATGTGTGATCTCCAAAAACAAAGATAAAAATTCTTTTTGATGCATGAAATTTCTCTTTTGTGCACTGAGAGCAGAGAAAACATTTAATACATTGAAAACATTTAATACTTATTTTTTAAAGGAAATTTTCCTACACCATTTCATACACTGGAAACAGGTTTCTCCACAAGTAAAAAGTATTGAGTCCTTCTGCTCTAGCTGTATTTATTCCCTAAACTTAAAATCCAGGCTTCAAGATTTTAGCTGCAGGGGCAGGAAAAGCCCTCGCAAAGGAACACAGCCCAGGTCCCTGCAGGGCTGCAGCAAAGCAACAGCAGCCCCCTCTGCTGCTCAGAAAAGGAGAAAAATATTAACATGCACTGCTACAAAACCAGCACCTACACACAGTATTCCAACCTACTTCCAAGAATCAGCCTCTCTCTCACCATCTCTCACTTCCCCCCACCCCTACAAAGCTTTCAGTCCATTCACATTCTGGCAATAACTGCAGAATTTCCTACATCTGCTCAAAATGCCCAGTGCAATCTTTGTTTTCCGCAGTTTTAAAAATTAATGTCATCCTTCCATACTGAGCCAAAAATCACTGAAAAATAAATATTTCATATCCTTGTGGGTCTACACGTACCAGCTTGGACCAAACACCTCGCGGTAAAAAAATCCTGTCCCAGTTCGCACTATTTGAGAGCTCAAAGCTACGTACGTGAGGATGGGTTTAGATTTGTTTCATTGTGAGATGGGTATTTAAGCTGCAAGGGACAGGTTTTTGTGTGGTACGTCTTGTCCTGGCTCCATCAAAGTCAACCCAGCTTATTCATCGTCTTTCTCACCCTTTAACCAAGTTAAATTAATGGTAGCTTGGGTATTACTGATCATGACATTTTCCCCCCTTCCATACAATACATCAAATTCAAACCAAAGGTGAATGAACCTGGAAATTATTTTCACTGTTTAGAAACAATTTCTAAGAAAATCAGGAAGCCAATACTCGTCCAAATAAGAAAAGTTCACAGCAGTTAAAGAAAAACACCTCACCTGGACAGAAAATGAAAGCCACCACTAAAACCAAAAGATTTAAGTATAATGAAAATGACTGTCATTAACACGAAATTGGGAGTTAAGCAAATAAAAACACGCAAAAAATGGCATGAGTTAGACATTACATGTATTATTTTTTAAGAATTAGATCAATTGAAATATTTCAGAAATCTCAAAGAAGTCTAACAGTATATAGAAAAAATTAGAAAAGGAAACAGAGTACAACCTGGATGACCACAGGCTGAAACCCAGGTGTCAGTCCAAGAGAAAATAATGCTTGACATAGAATAGGATTAACAGCGCTGATGCCAGTTTTTCCATAAAAACATGCTGGCAATCACCTAGGTCGTAAACATCAGTTTTGATACAGATAAAACACTGCTGGCATGACATATTTGCTATGCATGATATACTACAATTTCAAGACTGTGAACACAGGTACACAAACAATTTAAATCTAAAACAGGCAAAAATGTTGATTTACACGAGCTATTTCGCAGGGATGGTGATTACCAGTAATACGTTCTTGTCCTTGCAGTGCTACAGCATCTCACACGGACTGAGGCATAAAAGCATTTCAGGGCAGTTGCGATGAATTACGTGATGCACTGTAAATGTATTTGTTTGCTTATGTTGCGGTTAATTGTTACACGACCTTTCCTAAGGAGCCCAAGGAATACAAAGTCATCGCGGAGCGCTGGAAATGGATGCCACAAATAGGATGCAATCAGTGAAGAATCAGCATCAACAGGCGGATGTTTCTGTAAGAGCTCTGCACATATTATTTACTTTGCCCTCCTGCGCTATTTAGTATTTTATTTAACAGACATGGCAACATTTAATAGGACAGATCTATGGGAGTAAAAATTAACTAACAGTAAAGGACGTGATGAGGGACACTGGATGTGAGAAAACTTTGGTCACTTCAATACAACCAAGCATCGATCCCCTAGGTGCAAGGAACCCAGGCCATTCTTAGAGCAGAGAAGGCTCACTGGAAAAGGCTTGCACCATGTTAGACAAACCAGCTGAACACGAAATCCCTATGCAACGCCGCAGTCAAAAGGGTTACCAGAATGGGTCATTGTATAAACAGGTAAATAGATAGCATGAAGAAATTTTAATTGTCATTGGCACAGTTCTGGTATCTATGATTCGAGATGGACGTTGAAAAAATCAGAGAGGGTTTTCAGGGAAGTATCATAATGGGAACAAATAATGGAAAAATATGCCAAATGGACAAAGTGCTGTTACTATTTACACTAACGAGAACTTTCAGGAGTGAACTCAATGGCTTTATGTATGTGGGAAAAAACCCTGTTCATTAAACAGCTCTTACGTAAAACATGAAAATAATAAAATGCAATGGTCAAAAAAGGACAGATAACAGGAAGAAGGCAGAGTAAAGGTGCATAAGTTTAAGCACTGATGGTAACTAACAAACTATTAACCTACACTTGAGACAGATTTGCCTTGCTGGACTGTTTCCTGTTTTCAAATGGCAAAGGTTTTCTAAAAATACGCTTCAGCTTCCACAGGAGTCAATACAGAGCAGCCTAACATTTTAAGAAGGAAATCGTACCAGGTAACCACAAGGACCTTTCTGGATTCCTGGGTGTTGCTGGTGAATGCAACGAAGACTCTCCTGACCCACCGGCCTTCGCATTTCAAGTGCACACATCCTTTAGTCACAACATTTTCACAACATTATGGCAACTATTACCTCAGCTATTTGCACGGAGCAGTAGTATAAGTACATTTATATCTACTTTTATATATTGTATAAACATTACCTCAACCATGAATCCATATAAAATGTATTTATATATAGACATAATGGTTTTTATGCTTCTGGTGAAGTTTATCAGGTAGAACACAGTGAGCTTGCTGCTGTCAAGTGGGAGTCCAGGTGACAGGCGGCAAACACAAACAGGACACATTGTGGTGTCATGTGGGAACCCTGTCATTTCCTTCCTTAACCTCACAAGGTCCCACAGGCCAACAAGCAAAAAAAGGCAGATTAGAAAGAGATTTTATTCAGCAGTTTATGATGAAAGGAATAAAAAGTAGAAAGACAAGGAACAGAGATACCAAGAATTTGAGAGGAGCTGCACAATGACACCTATGGCAGGCTTTTCTTCAGGCTCACTATTGTCTCTTGGTATTTGGTAGTGATGAGAACTGTGTGTTGCCAATATCGCTTTGTACAAGCAGACCAACCTAGCAACTGTGTTGGATCAGGAATGCATGGTTTTGAGAGCTGGGTTTACATCTGGCACACAAAATAGCGGAGCCGACCTTCGCAGACGATACTGGTGGAGCAAGTCAAGTTTCACAGGAGTACAGCATGGGAGCAGGTCATTCAGCCAGAGTTATGAGGAGAACTGTACAGACTACAAATGCTGAGAAGTTTATCAGAAAAGCTAAGAATAAGTCTATCAGGTTCAAGTCTCCTAGGATGAGTCGATCTTCAACAGGCAGAGCCATAAACCACTTGTGAATGTGGCTGATGAGCCTACATACGCTCCCTTTCCTTCGCAAAAGCAGCATATTACTTAGTTGTGTTTATTTTCACTCCAGTAATTCATTCACACTCAAGACAGCTACATTTCTACAACATTTCTTTAACACAGAATGCGTTTGTATGGTTAAATGTTGGTTTATCAATGAACTGGTAACATTGATGTTGCGTTATGTCAGTCTTACTGAGTAACCACGGTCTAGCACAGTGCCAGCTCAAGCAGCTTTCTAATCTGTGCTGATCCTTCAGGTGCACAGCTAGACCTACCTAAAATCAAAAACAGTTCCCAGATACGGTTCACTACCAAGGTCCTCACAGCCTGGGGACAGAGCACAGCCAAAACTGGCCAGTCTTGCATAGAAACAATACGCAAAGCAGCTATCAAGACCACACAGAAATTGTGCATCGATACAAAAATCTGTCAGACAACTTCCTTCAGGCTAAACCAGGCTGTTCCAGTTTATGTCAAATACGCCTTAAAAAAAAAGAAAGAAAAAACCTGTAGTGATTATTGGAGATGATAAAATGAGCTTCAGAACTGACCACCATCAAAAACTGTGCTCTGCTGTATATCATTTGAGCATGGTTATTTACAAAAGACTTCAAGAAGTCTCCAGTTCAGAGACCTGAAAACATATTTTTGAAGGTAAGCATTTCCTACATTAGATATCAAGTCCATACTGGGTGTAAGTTGCTAGATGATACCCAGTAATTCATACTAAAGCTGGGAAAACCAAAGCATTGGAATAAAAAAGGAGAACTGGAGCTGTAAGAAGCCAATCGAATGACACGAAATATGACAGTATTTCACTCCAAATTAGAAAGCATATACTGTGGTACCCGGAAGAGTAGAATGATCCACAGAAAATTATATATCTTACTAAAAACTGAGGCGAAAACATTATTGCTTTTCAAAAATCTCAGTTCGTTGAGATACTTTAAACACACAAGTGAATTCCACAGGAATCACTATTACCAAAAACATCGCTGCAGCTTCCAGAAGCAAATGTTCACCCTATTTACCTGTTTCATGTATCTTCAAGACTGATTCTCCGTCTCTATACATTTATGTTCACACTCAGATACATAGGGAATCCTGTTAATTTATGTTAACTGATTTTTGTGGTTTTGTTTTGCCTACATAATTATTTTTTAAGTACACACTAAAATTTGAGGGGGTTTGGCAATTCTGTTTTTTGAAAGGAGAGATGAGGCTCGGTGTTTTACTACCAATTCATGATTAAGAGAAAGAAATTGGTATATAGGCTTAGGACAACATTTTTCCCCAGGAATGTTTGCCTGGTCCTCTCTTCTATTGCTCAGTATCACCACTTGGATTATTCTTTCTGGTTTTGTTGCTGCTAAGAGTTAATAACTCCACCTTCCTGAAGAATCTGGGAAATATGGTGAACTAGCAACGTACACTGGAGCTAATATTTGTAAAACATTTTTTTTTGGTAAATCTAAAATGTTACTTAAGTAGCAATAAAAATACCCAGATTTACTTCCAAATTCTTATTGCAAATCAGAAGTTCCCAACAACCATTGCACTCAATTTAAAAGGTCCTCCTTAGCAGGATACCATACGACATCGTCTGATGACTTTATAACTGAAGGACAGGGCAGACCATTTTTTTTCAACCTGTTTTTTGTCAATGAACTCGCTATAACCTGGTCAGAGGGAAGAACTTGATGTTTCTGTAATATTGCACCCTATTTTTTCATTACAATGTTTTCATCCACATGAACCAGATGTGCTCAAAGAACACCACACAAGCGCAATTGCTTCTCTTCCTTCTTGCCGGCATTGAGAAAGAAAATATCAGAAATAATCCTGGGAGGGTCTTAAGTGTACAAGTTAGCACATTAAAATATTTATAAAAAAAACACCTTTATCTTTTGAACATAGTCATCAGAGCTTAAAATATGTAAGAGTATTTGCTCATGTCAAATGCATGCAAATAATTTGATAATTAACAGTTTTAAAAGTGTAGTTTTAGTGGACTGCATAAATTCTTCAAATGAGCTCCTTAGGAAGTGAAGTCTTTGTTTCACTGTAAAAATTTAAATTAAATATGCAAATTATTTTTAAAAATCCAGACTTGATGAGGATAACAAACAAAAACCGGCAGTTTCTCACCTTTGTCTTTATGTAGAATGGCGATGACTGGTGAACGGGCAAGTCCATGAGGCTGTTGGAATTGGTGACGCTGTTACTGTTCGCGTGTTCATCTTCTCTGCTGCTGTCGTCAGACTGATCGAAATCATCGCTCTCCTGGTCCATTTCCTCCTCCTCTTCCGCCTCCTCCTCTTGATCGCCAGCATGTTCATCATCATCTTCCTCTTGGTTACACGTGGACTCTTCATCCGCGGTATTAAGTCTATTGTTATTTTCTTCTAACTCTTCCTGCTATGTCCTCAAACGCGGGTTCCTCTCCTCCTATCTCCCCATTCCTCCCAATGTGCTGCTCCTCTTGCTGCCGTCGTTGCTGCTGCTCCTCCTCCTCCACGACCCGATTCATCTGCTCCTCATCTACTTGGCTTGAGGAAGCGTTACCTCGAAGAGGTCCACCAGTTCGTCGCCTCTTGCTGCCCACAGAGAGCAGTTCCTGATTCATTTCCAAAAGCCAGCTTGCTACTTCTTGGACCTTGGCTAGGCTATCTGAAGATGCAAATGCTTTCACATTCTACGGAAACAACAAAAAGAACAAGTGGGAAATTACAAAAGTTACAACTTTTTATTAGATAAAGCATTAAAAACTTAGTTCATTGTACTAGTCCTGACAACTTCAAATTCCAAGAAACAACGAATAATTTCTACTCAACACACAACTGGAAAAACCCAAGCAGACTGCAGACAACTTAGTAGCAAGAGAGTTATTTCTTCTACCTAATGGTCTGATCATGACGTCTGTAAGCGTCAGACTCGGCAAAATTCAGGAATACTTGGCCCTCCTTGAAAATCCACAAGAATCATTAATATTCATGGTAACAGAAAACCCAAGTATGTGATCCTACTTGCTAAAAACTGGACAAAGATCATTTTCAAACAGCATTATATTTTCGCTGTCACTTGATTACAGATTTTATCTGTCACTCACAAATGATGAGCTGCTTTTGGCCTTATGCCTTAAAAGCAGGCATATTTTCAGGTATAATTCAAAGTTTCATTTCTTGTTACTATGATTTTCTTTTAGATAAATGGAAAAGACAACAGCCCCTAAGGAGTACAGCCATAGCCTTAGCACCTCCAAGGCTTAAACTGGCCACAGAGATGCCCAGTGGCCAAAAGCAGACATCACCAGGCAGCCCACGCAGCCCAGAAATGGCACATACCTCGCCTGGCAAAAAAACCACTGCTGGCAACAACATTCTCCAAACTCTAAGAAGCTACAGGAATCGTTCAGTGAGACTTCGAGAAGTTAAATGACTGCCAAATTTAGGTGCATATCGACAGAAATTGAAAAATACTACTGTAATTTCCAAATTATCTACGCATTCGGCCACACACGTACCAAATTATACAGACTCATAGGTTGCACATAAAAATGTGTGAAAAGAGAAAATAACCACCTTTTTATTGTGTATAGAACCACCAGTTTTGGGTGTTCACAGACCACACCACGCACTCAGCAGGGCTACGCTGAGATTCAGAAAGCACAACACAGTACTGGAAGGGAGCGCGACCGTTGAGTCCCCTTGGAGCAGGAGCAGTGAAGGATGGGTTTCCATAAGCACTTCAGCACAGGAAGACATTCTCCTAATCTCCCACCTCCCTCCTCCTCTTTTTCTTTTCAGGAAATCTTCTATCTCTTATAGCTTAAAAACATAAAACCAAAAAAACCTAGAGCCTTGGATGATGCAAGTGTGGAACAGATAAACCCCATGGTATCCATAAGGACATTCAATTTATTGTCGGGGAAGGAAGAAAGTACCTTAGAGCTATGGTTTCTGGTAATTCATTGTGTTGCACCATAAAAGGCACAGAAACACATTCACAGATGTTCCTCAAGTCCTGCACTGAGAAGGATTCATAGATGGGATTCTGCTCACAGAAACACTACTTCCATCCCAAAACCGTGGTTCTCAAGTTTCCACAGATCTACCCAGACGAAAACTGTCCCCAGATAAAACCTCACAAGCAGCAAAGCTGAAATATGCATTCCAAGGAAAGCGTCCACGAGCAATTAGCTCCGATCAGTGACTGAGAAGCTATTACTAAAGGACAATTAATCTCCACACGTCAAGGCAAGGCCACGCTGCAGGCAAGCAGAGGCTGAGCCGACTCTGGCTTTTACCAGTGGCAAAAGAGCATCAGGGCCCTGGGGTGCACATGATGGAAATCAGAAGCCAACGACTCCAACCTCGAGTGCAAGGGGCACCAGAAGTGAACGCATTTAATCCTCTGTATACTGTAAGCAGCATTTAAGGAAGAGTACACTCTTTGTGGCATCAGAGAGACATGATTTCACTTAACATTTTTCCCAAAAGCCCGGAAACCTTCGGATATTGGAGTGATGTTTAGTAACACCATTTCATCAAACGTCAAATTTGGTTGCATATATAATCTGAGGTTAGTAAAAGCCATTTATCAGGCTTGCTACATAGTTTGGTCATTATGAACATAACATTACATCTTGTTTTCTAAAGAAAACAGAAAAGATTGGGATTTTTTTTAACCATTAAATCATGTAAAAATCTGTAACCAAAAAAAAAAACCCTTCAAAAACGAAAAGACCAAACAAGAGATTTACATTTTCATAATCTAGCAGCTTTAGTTTCCACCACAAATGTTTTTCCAAATAGCCCTCAATGAAGTTTAAAAGTTTTAACTGTGTTTTTCCGATATCAACAGCCTTATTTCAAATACACGCATCAATTACTGGTTTAGGACTTACTTGATAAAACTGCAGATGCTGCATTTGTTTCTATGATCTAATCCAAACTTTCAATTTGTATTTACGAGCAACCAACATGAAAGGTCAGCATCAAAATAAGTAACAAAATGCATGATTCTGCTAAATGCTTAAGTGACAAAAATAAGGCTATTGCTGCTGTTAATATACCTAAACAAAACTCCAGTCAATTAAAAAGCCAACATACGCCAGTACAGTTATGTATTTCTAGTTATTCCTACATTTGTCTAGTGACCATCCATTTACAAAATTAGCTTCAGTCATAAGAGATTTCACATTTCCTCTGTATTTGCACAAATAAGCTTGTTTTTTTTCCCAGAAAATGCATTATCAAAATTTAATTACAAGCAGCGCTACATCAGAAATCATCAATATGCAAAGTGGCGATGCATTTGCTACAGAACAGATGGATGTACATTATCAGGGAGATCTGAAACATTAAAGCAGCCGCCTGTCACATAAGTGCTTTCAGAATTAACGACTGTCACCTAATACACAAGATACAATCATTTCCAAGCACAAGGTAGATAAGGAATAAGACGGGATTATTATTTTGCAGGCAGAAGTGTATTTACGAATCAACTACCAGAGAACGAAAACGCTGTGTTTTCGGCTAAACCCCAGCAGATCCCCCAGGGAAACCTGTTGCTTTCCTACCCACCTCAGACCGCAAAGAGATTTCCTTAGGCAGACGCCAAAGCATCGCAGTGGCAGCGCTTTGCATAAACACGCAAAACGCATTAAACTCAGTCAACAAGTCTCGCTTGGGAACTCCCAGTAAGCTTCATAACACTTGCAAGCTGGTTGCATGGAAAAACAAAATAGGAGGAATCCCTATGGAAAATGCAAGTCCCCGACCTGGTCCAACTGTAAATTCAGACCTGGAGAATGCATCCTCCATCTCTATTGAATATTAAATGCTGATTAAGCAGAATTCTTCAACGTTATCCATTAAATTTGCACAGAAACTAGATTATAAAAATAACCCAGACCAACAGTTGCTCAAGACAACCTAAGAAATGCCAAGCAACACAGGGAAACTACAGAGGAAACTCCTCAGGTTTATCTACCCCTTCACTTCTTGCTTTGCTGCTGAAATATCTCTGTCCCTCTAGTAGCAGAGGGACATTTTTAACCTGTAAAAACATATAACTATGGGAAAACCAGGACACCTCCATCAGTACTGCTGGTTTTTATTATTCCTTTTTGAACACTTGAAACTGTAAAGAAAAAGAAAAGGGAAATGAGGCGGGTGCAGAGAGATGGGAGCAAGGAGTAGAGGGTGGATGAGGGTTGTTTGGTTTTGGGTTTTTAAACAAAGTACAGCAGACCTTGAAAAGGTTTTACAGAATTAATTTTGAAATTATAAATCTAGACCGACTTGGACACTAACCTAAGCCAGGCTAATGCTGATCAGGGCAGCCATTAGTGAAAAGACTAAATAATTACAGTGACAATATCACTTATGGCCAGTGGATGCTCCTAGAACAAATCGTTTTGAGACTGCAGATTTGGTGGACAAAGACAATGGGACTAACACAAAAATTTATGTCGATATTTGATTAAAACTTGCATAACATATCAACATGAATAACCCAGCAAAAAGCTGAGATATATTAAACTGTGTGATACTGAACTATAATTGAGGTAAACAGAAGGGAAGAAAGGAACATCCCACCCAAGCTAAAGGTTCTCCTATGATTTCATTTCAATATCCCAACCTACGTGCTGAAGAAAAATAAAACCCCTATAAGCACACTTTGCCCAAAACCAACACTGAAGTGTTGGTAACTCAGAGCCAGGTCTACACTGGCCAGCAGTGCCGTGGGGTGAGGGCAAAGCCGAGTGATCCAAATGGGATCCAAATCCAGACTAACCCCAAGTGTGAACGCACCTCGCAATGGGTACGCACCAGAGCTGGCAGCACTGAAGACCTGATACGGCTGTTTGAAAAGCCCGCACATAAAGATAATTAAGTGCAGCATCAAGGAGGTAGAAATAAATAACGTAATTAACACTGATAAGATTGTAGACCATGCTCTCCAAAAAATAAAAATTATATTTAGAGCATATGGCTGTGATAGCTAATGATGCAAAACACTATGAGCAAGTAATCCATGTGCTGTATATAGAAAATATTTAATATATTGATCTGATTACTGGCTGCACAGCTTGTATATGGGAAAGATTTTGAACAGCAGCAAAGCAACAAAGCAAAACAATCAACGTGCAGTAACTGGAAACTGAATCTGTACAAAGTCAAATAGAGAATTCACCACCCTCTTTGATAGGTTATGACAGCAGACAATTGTCCTCATGCAAGGACTTAATGAAGACAAGAGACTTCAGATAAAGCCACAACTTAAACTGAAGTTACGAGCTTTAAACAAAAGTTACAGGAGAATAAATTTTGCTGTGTTACAGGGGAATAATTTTGCTACTTTACACAGGATGGCAAACTTGATCAAAGTAATGGGCTCCTCAAGTCAAAATTCTGAGTTTAATATACTGTACAGAAGAGGAAATTTCTGCATTTCATCAGCACAAAATCTTGATTAGAGCGAGATTAACACAGAGCTTTAAAAACTTCCAAGAACATTTCATCAAAATAAAACACGTCATTGACAATGCACTCATCCTCTGCTTTTAAGAACAATAAACTACTTCTTCCAAATGTAAACACACCTCAGATCTCTCAGTCAACTCCATCATTCCCAGCTCCAGGACAAATTAACCATTGAAAATACTCTCTGCTCCTGCTCTCTCACCACCCTGCCCAGCAAAGCTCTGACCACACTTGGTGGAGCAGCACACACAACTTTTCTGTGGGATCAGAAACCATCCTGCTGCCCTTTTCCCTCTCTTTAGATATTTTAACGATTAGTTCATGTAGATTTTTCAGTGTGAAGTGGTCAACGCACCAACACTAAATGAAAGTGCTCCTCTAATTACTTACTTATGTCAAACATAAATCTGACAGCACACAAAAAACCTAGATTTAGTACTCATTAAATTAAAAACCCCACAATTAAAGTTCCCTGTGCAAATTTAATTAAACCCAGCTACCTCTAATCTTCTTGTGTGGCCAGTTTTAACTATCCCCCTCCCTACTGTAATCTGGCCCCAACTTTCTATCTACCTTCTGAGGCTTCTCATCAAGTCCATGTGCCCTGACCTGCCTTCCTAAATGTTTTTGACCAAAGACAATTGCAGTTTTCCCATCACATGTGGTGTACTGTAAAATGCCTCTCCCTTCTGCTCACCTGCTCCTATCAACCCCACAATCCTATTTCCGCAGACCGCAGCCCTTCTCTCCCTATTTCATCACCCAAACTTAGTTTCTTCTCCCAGGGCTGCCTCTTGCCACAGCTCCCTCTCTAATCTCACACCTCCGTCTCCCAATCCCTTTTGGCTCAGACACTTTGATCCATTCTGATCCATTCCCTGCAGGAAGGGAAGGGATTTGGATGAAAAACAATAACTGAAAATGTGGGTAGTAAGAGCACGACAGAGCAATGTCCCTTGCTATCGATTATGGGGACAAACACAGAGATGCCATGAAAAAGAAAACTCAGTTTTAACTCTGGGCTGGAAAGACAAGAGACTATGGAGGACCCTACCATGTGTTCCTACTTCTTTTGGTAGACACAGGTAAAATATTTAATGAAGGATAAAATAGGAAAGAGCACACAAAACCCACTAGAGAATGAGAAGACAAAAAGCAGTTGTGGAAATGAGTCATTGCTACAAGAGTTTACATACATTTAGCAGTACTTAGGCTGAGTGGCAGGATAAGGAAATACCAGAGGTAAAAGGTCTATTAATCTCCCTTCTATGAACAAAAGTTTAGAAGGAATAGTTTGAGCTACAAGCAGTCAACATACTTATTCTTTAGATTATGATAAAACATGCATGATCATGTCTAATTACTTTATACAGATTCAGATATCTTATGCCACTAAGAAAACAAGAGTCCAGCACTCAGACCGCATTCTTCCGACCTTGGGCTACATTCAGACATCGATTTCCATCTGCAGATGTCCGAACCCTGCTTAAAACTCAAGTGCTGAATCAAAGACATGATTTTCTGTTCAATAGGTCTCTGTCCTGGTAGCGTGAAAGAAGAAATTCTTCCATTTTATAGATTTTTCTTAATGTCTTCTCTTTATGTTTATTTTTTCCACAGTGTTTCCACATGATCTCCATTTTTGCACACTTAACATCATCACAGGACATTAACTTTTGATGTCAATTTTTTATTCGGAAACAAATAACACTGTATTGCACAAGGAAGTGGTTGAATCACCGATTTTTCTTCTGTAAACGCTCCTCCATAAGTAATTCATTACCTGAATTCTTGTATTCCAAGTGTTAAAAAAATGCCTGCATTTTCCTTGTTTCAAAAAGGAGAAATAAGTCATAGCAAATAATTAGTGAATAGTGTCTTGCACAAGTCATGTCCTTACCTTAAAATGTGACCCTTAAGAAAATGAGAAATACTGTGACGTGCTGTAGTAAGGATGGGGTGGAGATAAGAGGGAAATGCGAAAGTGATTCATGGGGAAATTGCTGAAAGCCTCCATCACCCCGTCACAAGAAAACCATATTTAAAAACAGTAATAATTCAAAGCCCTTTTCCTCAAAGCCATATCCCAACTGCCATTACCACCAGTACAGAGGTTACTCAAGAAGTGGGGAGCTCATCTCTGTTCATCAAGAATCCTGTTCGTACCTCCCCGAAAGCCAAGACCAACAAGACAAGTACAGAAGTCACTCCTTATTTTTAATTCTGCATAGTTATGTTTTCATCAAGAAGAGCAAATGGGTATAATTTAGAATAAAACAATTTAAATTCCTTGAAAGGTATCATGGGAGACAACACTCCTCAGTAGGAGGAGATCAGTATTATGACTGATCTTGCTGTGTTCATATAAATAATCATGTTATTTTTAGTGGTTATATTAATAATGACTGTTATACAGAAGATGGCTGGGTTGTCTTTTCCCTAACAACTCTTTAAAGAGAAAGGATTAAGCTGTAAAACGTGACAAGTTAACTATCATGTGTGACTAATGAAAGGCTTCTCTCCTTTTTTCCTCAGAAAAGGGAAAGCAGAAAAAAGCTTTGAGTTATTTAAAGGATGCCAAGTTTTCCAGCAACTATTGAAAACAAAGCAGGCAAGTCCTCCATATAACCCTCCATGCCATCACTTAATCGAATATTAAGCATTGCCCATTTTCTCACTGAAAGGACTTCTGCTCTAGGAAAGCAAAGCACACATTTTTCAATTACTTTGCCTTACCCCTTCTGCTTTGACAACTGTACCATTACTTGGGTTCCTACACTGAAAGTTTTACCTCTCTAAATAAAATATTCTTACCTTGCATAATTAATCTGGGTTTTTTCCCCTTCAAATTAGATTACAAGTCTATACTACTACTGCTAGCGATACAGCACAAGCACACTTGTTTGCTCCATTTAGAACAGCAAGTTTCTCTCTGTTAATACTTCAGTCTCATGTAAACTATGCCTTCTGTGCAGAGTAACAAGGAAGAGCTGCTTGCCAAAAGCAAACATTAGAGCATACTTACAGCAACACAAACAGCGTATCTTTAGTTAGATTAGTTGAGAAGCACGTGGGCTGAAAAATTCCCAGATTAGAAACATAGGCAGGCAGTTCATTACACACCCTCCAAATTTAAAGATGCTGTTGCATGCCTACTTAGCAAAGGCTACAAATACACAAACAGAACAATCCCAACTCTTACATCATGACAGATACACACGTAACGCAGAATTTCTCTACAAAAAAAGATCATGAATCCTTCACAGAATCACAGAATCACAGAACG
>NW_010166142.1:0-5315 GCF_000695765.1 Mesitornis unicolor
TAATATTTTTATTTATATATAATATCTATATATATTTGTATACTGAAGCTATTGAAATACAAGTTAAAAAGAAAAGAGTGGAATCACTAGTCTAAATCAGTTACTACTGTCCAAAAAAAAAATCACATTTTCCCTGAATTTTCCTGAATGTGCTCAATGTTTTTTGATAGGGGTGTTGGTGGGGACGGCCTCTGTGAAGAAGTAGCAGCCAAAATCTGCTGTGTAGAAGCCAAATAGCTTTGCTGTATCCTCTATCCATTTGTGGACTATAAAAGCTGGTATCTTTGGGATGCTTGGAAAGCTCCTGGTTGCCGTATTCACATACCCCCTTCTCAGAAGAACCTTGAACATTCAACAGGATTTAACATTATAGCAGTGCCGTACATCTAAGACCACCACAATAAAGAGTTATTAAAGACTTAATAGACTGGGATGATGGACAGAATTTGACTGTCATATGAAATGTCTCATGTCTAAGGACAAAAAGGTTTACTTATAAAATGGACAATAAAGGAAAAAGCAGTTATTCATTAATTTATAAGGAAATCCAAGGAGGCTTGCATATCTCTACTAGCATTGCTATTTTTTCAGAGCTTTCTTTCATTATCCATACCCCTAGGATCAGATGGAAACAAGATGGATTTATTCTGCAATATTTACCTAGAATAAAAACCTTGTTACAAACAATAACTTCTGGAAAAGCAAAGAACCCCCCCTAAAGCCCAGTTTACAGCTCCCCAGCATAGAGAGCAGTGGCCTGCAGATGGCAGACTGGCCCAAACCAGCAGCTACACCCCGGTCCTTTGACATGGGCCTTTGACATCCATCCCTGTCTCAATTTAGCAGCACAGGTCAGGTACCCACTTTGACATGCAAAGTATTAAAACCAAAATAATCAATTCCTGGCAGTCCAATCGATGTCAAGGCTGAAAAAAATCAGTGTTTTTACCCTAGGAAGGAAAACCATTTATTCTTCAAAACCACATTTCATGAGCAGTATTTGACCTTTGCTGGCGAGATCAACCTGTACCTTGTGCTCCTTGGTCAGCGCATCCGTTACCAAGCAGGATTATACCAATCTCTGCCCAAAATAGCCTATGCTGCAATTTTGGAAGTCTAATCTCCTGCTGTTTAAAGTACCATCAAATCTTGACTAATGATACTGACTTCTTCCACAAAATTAATCACATTTTTCTGAGACTTGGTGCGCTCTGCAGTGATGCAGAAATACTGTAGGAAAATAAGACACTTTTGGCCAACGGTTTACCATAAATAACAGAATTTACCATCAGGATTCAAAATCCAGCTCTGGTGCTGCTCAAAGCCCCATCCAACCTGGCCTTGAACACTTCCAGGGAGGGGGCATCCACAGCTTCCCTGGGCATCCTGTGCGTGTCAGTGTCTCACCACCCTCACAGGGAAGAATTTCTTCGTAATTTCTAATCTTGTTCACATCATGGTTCAAACTGCTGCCTCTTGCTTAGATTTTCCAACTGTTTGGCGATGTTTTGGCTGACATGGAAGCTGTAGTTAAAACATACTTAGTGGGTGTATTAGGTTTAAAGCTCTTGTTCAAGAAGCCACGATTGCTACCACCAGTCCTCCAGACCCCAAGTTTCATTAGCATCACCCAACTTTTCTTAATGAGTGCTATCCTAATTGTAGGTGCAAGCCAGTAATCCAAACAAGTGCAGGGAAAACCTCAGTTTCCCTGTGGTTTTAGCATCCTCTAACATCACCAAGTTCAAGGGCCTTCCCAAGCACCACAGCAGGTCCAGGCACTGTTTAAGTGGTACCTCACCCACTCCAGGATGCCAACGCTTATCAATGTCTGAGCTGGCGTACACATGGGGGAGGTCTGCTTCCAAAAATATTAATGACGGGAAAGAGGAAGCATTTAGTTCAAGGCAAGCAAAACTAAATGGTAGGCGAGTTACGATTCATTTAGGGTGAGTGATTTTTCTGCAGGACGTGGAAGAAGTGGCAATGTGTAAAATACTCAGCCCATTTTGCCTCCTGTTCAGCAGCGGTTATGGATCAGCGGTTGCTACTGCGTGATGCCAAGTCACTGCAGAGACTGTTTTGAACAGAACTAGAAGCCATAGCTTAACCAATGTCACTGATATTTATTGTAACGATCACCAACTTCTGTAATAATTTGATGTCATATCACAGAGATATGACATATGATAATAATTTGATGTCATATGGTACAGCAAGAGAGCTGTATGTTGAGAACAGAAGTTTCTGTTTTGAGTTATGGGCTGGGACATCTCAGTGGAGCTCATCCATCAGGAAACACTTGAGAGGAATAGGGAGTTTTGCAGTAAATCATACGGTTGCTTTAAATAAACACAAGGGATGAAGGCCAGCAAGAGAGCTGTTACTACATAACAAGCATCATCCTATTTTATATAAATAAACAACTATAAATGAAGTAAAATGTACACAATTTAGAGACTTTTTAAATATTCCAATATCCACTGAGACAACCAATTTATTTTAATGGAGATTGTGAGCAGAAACAACAAGGAAATGCCAGTACAGCAGGGGAAGCCATACAAGTACATATCTAGGGGCCCTCTGCCACTGGGGCCACCACTTTGCCCATCTCCAGCCTACAACAGCACTTCTCTATACCAGTTTTAACAAACAAGACTTCTGGAAATACTTAATCCATTTGAAATGATGATTTCTGCAGAGTATAAAAACCTGTTTACAAATAGTTTTCCTTCAACTGTCAAAACTGCACATTTCTGATTTGAAAAGATAAGTTGTTTTGGGGGTTTTTTAATGCTCTATAGGCACAGTTAACCAACTGTCATAAAAATGTCCTCAGATTATTAAAAAACACAGTGATTTATACTGCCAGCATTGCTTTGACTTCAGTACTTTCAAGGTCAACCTTGCATGTAATAACTCGGAATCAGATTAAGGCCTGCATTCTGGTTTGATTTTACAGGGCAATAAAATAAAGGGGGGAAAAAGGGGTTTTACCCAACCTCTGCTACATGCCCACAATGCGAGAGTCTTATCTCTTCCATGTGTATGAGTCAGAGGAGAAAGATTGAAATGTGCTCTTCAGAAGGCTTTATTTTCACTGAGTGAAAACATCGAAGTACTCTAAATAAAAGTCGAAATCCAAATATTTACACTGAAAATGGCTCACTTTGCAAAAGACACGAATCTCAATGACTTCAGAAGAGAGCTAAGGATGTAGCTTTTACGGAAGGGTAAAAAGGACACTTAAAAAACCAAGAACATTATGTTTGGAGATCCTTCTTTAGACAAACCACTGCGCTATTTTTTACTGGACTACTCTTCAGCGGCCAACATTTCTATCTTTAGAAGAAGAGGCCATGATAAAAATCTATACAAGAATTAATAGCCCCATGCCAAGAAAATCGGAAGAATTTCTAAAAAGCTTGCAGCACTCCTCCAAGTAAACAGGAAAGGGATAAATTTGAGGGAAATACGAGCAATTCCCACAGGTTTTATAATGGTAGGAACCATCAACACGAGCACAACCTGCTTTTTCTCTTGCTATAGGACTACTGCCATAACCTACGTGTCATATGAATTGCATTCCAAGGGTAAGCTAGCAGTTTATAAAAGCATCACGTGTGTTTTATATACAGCTACGCAGAATTCAAAAAAAGTTATTAAGTGAAGTGCGTAACTTTTCTTTACTATAAGCATGCAAACAGTGATGTCCTCACATTAGAATTTAGCTGGTTACTCAAGTGGAAAACTACTGAGTGGGGTTGGAGAAGATTACTTGGGTGGGAGCTGGTGCAGGTGCAAGCTAAAATAAAACAGCACGGGGAAAATTTCATTTGTAGGCAAACAGAGCAGTTGTTTTAGGGATGGGTAGTACAGTTGGTTACCCAAAGCTTCCTTTTGCATTTGCTTTCCGTATCTTAAAGTTGAGCTGTGTTACTGATAAGCCATAATCTACCCACTCAACCAAAACCCTGCGTGACACAGTCTTGGTGCCTAGAAGAGCCTTCTCTCTCTGTATAGATTTAGTTGACCACATTGAGGCACTGTTGCTGGAAATTCAGGTTGTTTTGGAGCTATCAGCCATGTGCTACCATGGATCTTCCAGGACCTCCGCTGCCCCACGATGCAAGACTTCAAAACTTACCTTGTAGATGTTCATAAAATTCATGCTTCGTGCAGGATCTACAGGCGTTTCAGTATTTCAACAGTATGTTTGCTTTAATGCTACACAAATATTTTGATATAAATGAGAAAGTTCTAGACAGACAAGGAGAACTCCAACCCCAAAATACTTTTTTTCCCTTAAAAGAGGCTGTTCTGGTTTTAGTATCTTGAATGTCTGATGTATATATTTAGGTTGGCGTGCATGATTTGGCAGCAGAAGCAAAATAAATAAGGGGACTGAAAACTGAAATACTTAAGAGATTGTGTGTGTGCATATATATATGTATATACACAAAAATACTTAAGAGATTGTGTGTGTGTGCATATATATATGTATATACACACACATATATATATGAAACATAATCCCAGAATTATTAAGGTTGGAAGAGATCTAAGATCATCAAACATATATATATATAACATAATCCCAGAATCATTAAGGTTGGAAGAGACCTCTGAGATCATCAAGTCCAACCATCAACCCAACCCCACCATGCCCACTAAACCATGTCCTGAAGTGCCACATCCAGGCGCTTCTTGAACACCTCCAGGGATGGGGACTCCACCACCTCCCTGGGCAGCCCCTTCCAGTGCTTGACCACTCTTGCAGTAAAATATAACATAATCCCAGAATCATTAAGGTTGGAAGAGACCTCTGAGATCATCAAGTCCAACCATCAACCCAACCCCACCATGCCCACTAAACCATGTCCTGAAGTGCCACATCCAGGCGCTTCTTGAACACCTCCAGGGATGGGGACTCCACCACCTCCCTGGGCAGCCCCTTCCAGTGCTTGACCACTCTTGCAGTAAAGAAACTTTTTCTAATATCCAACCTAAACCTCCCCAAAAAGTCCCAAGTCTTCCAAAGGGTTGGTGCCTCACAAGAATGATCTCCAATAAGGAAACTTCATAAAAATTATATCTGTGAAGGGCACTAGGCAGTTGAGGAAGGTAATTACACTTGTTAACAGCTCCTTTCTCTGTGTGTATATACATATATATACATATACATATATATACGTATATTACAAGCTGGAGAAGTGGGCCCAGGTGAACCTCATGAGGTTCAACAAGGCCAAGTGCAAGGTCCTGCACCTGGGTCGGAATAATCCTCATTATCAATACAAGCTAGGAGATGATTT
>NW_010166143.1:0-49562 GCF_000695765.1 Mesitornis unicolor
GGCCGGCCCAGCCCTAAACCACGACACTTTCTCAGCTGAGAACAGTATCACCACTGCCAAGTGTCATTTTAAAGTCAAAAGCATTTCACATCATCCCATCATCTGATCAGCTTAAGGAAAGCCTAGGACCTCTGGAGTTAATGGTTAGACTGCTCACTTGAAGAGGGTATTGAGCAGGGAACCCTGCTCTTCTTAATTCACATTGTGTTTATGGTTCCTATGCAGCCTCAGAAACGAGTAACCAGACAGTGGAAGTAGTAAACCAGCTTTGATGTAGGTAATTGATCTTTCAGGATGCCAGCTGGAACAGACTCCTCTGAACCTGCAGCAGCCTCTCTGGTTAACAAACACATTTTTTCTCCTGTCCTAAACAAGCAGGGATAAAAAACCCCATCTTTCGGCTTTGTGCCATCTCTTGTGATCACTTCTTACGTGCTTTGGCCGCCTAAGTCTGAAGCTGAGCACAATGACTGTGACAGCACTTTAAATTCACTGTCAATTTCCAGTCAACACTGAGTTCCACTGTGATGTTTTGGCACAAAAGCCTAAGGCAATAGTAAGCAGGAGTGATATTACCTTTCCCTGCAGTATGGCAAGACCGTTATTAAAATTCTGTTAGTTTATAATTTACCTGACTAGTCACAGGTGTACTAATAGACAGTATTTCAATGACATAGCAGTTTATAGTAGCACAGTGCTTTGTAACTTTAGTCAATGCTTTGATTTACTACTGACATCGGGAGAAAAAGTCCCAGACGAATGAATAAATCTACTTCCTATCTCTCAGATGTAGATATCAACGAACTTCTTTTGACCAAAGACTAGCCAAGTCTAATGCTAGTAAGTGTAGGAAGTTTGAGAAGTTCATATCTTAAAAGAGACATAGTTGTGGACTCTGAAATTCTTACTTCCCACCAAGTGAAAAGCTCACATCCCAATTCCTCAATTCAGTCATTTCTTAGATCCACCTCCTCTGTCTTTGTGTCAGCTCCTGTTTTTTGATCTATGAATTCTTTGACATTTTCCAGGGAAAAAGAAATGCAAGCCTGAGTGACTCGAGATATGGCTAAGCAGCACAGTGAAGACTGTAGTTCCATGAGTTACCACATTGCTAATCTCACTGTGTGCCACATTTAGTGATACAAAGAGTTGTAATCTAAGAAAAGTTCAATGTCTGTGTCCCTAAATCTAGTTATTTCCTAGATACTTTATTTGAGTTTAAATTCACAGGATAGCAGTATTTTTCCATGGGGAAGTCATAGAGCTTTCTGACATACAAGAACATTTATAGAGTCAGAGGTACTGTCTATCTCAGAATATTTTCCAATCAATTCCATACTAGCTTGTTATGCCTTTTTTGTTCATTTGATAATTTTGCAGCCATGGAAACACTTTATTTACAGCTTAGTAAATGAGTGACCACTGATGAGGGGACATTTTTTAGGTTTAAAAGTAGTTCTGAGAGAAGAATTTCATAGGGCCAGACTCAAGTGGTGATACAAGTTGTATTGGCCTTGGTTAAATTGCATGGCTGTGTCCCAGCTGTGAACATGACTTCAGCTTCCCACAAGAATAGCACAAATCTTTTCAATTGATTCACAAGCACAAGTACTGAGTATTTACTGCTATGGTTAATGCTGGTTAGTGGCTTTCTGGTGAGTATTTGAGCTGCTTTTTCAGTATGAAACATAGCTCTCAGTACTGGATAATAATATCCTTTTGCAGGAGCACCCCAACATCATTATAATCTTGTTCTTCTTCTTGTTAGGATGATTCACAAAGCATTAAGCACATCTATACATCTACAGAATTAAGAGGCCAGAATCTGAAACTAAGGTATCCGAATAATAACCAGTAACGAATTGCATTATGTCTGATTTTAATTTCCCAAGAGAATTTGTATCTAAGCCTTAATTTTCTTTCTCCAAATGCTGTACTTTTGGTGTAAGGATCTGTTATTTCATGTGTTCTTAAAGTATGAACAACTATATAAAGAAACTGCTAGTTGTATTCACTCCAGTTGCCACCAGCATTTGTCAGCTTTTGGTACAAAGATGATAAGAGCTACTAAACAGAATGCAAATCACTTAAAGAGAACTGATAGGTAACAGTAATGATGGTCATAACGTCTACTTAGCCAAGCTCTACTGCTTGCAGTCTGCGAACTGATTTGTTCAAGTTGAGCCCAAACAGGTCTTGCAGCAGTCTAAGCAGATAGACATGAGGATGCAGCTTCAGAAGTCTCTTTGGAACAAACTTACGCAAAATGAGATATGGAGAACATTTGTGCCAGGAATGCTGCTTTGAAACTGTAGGGAAGAATACCGCACCCTGTTTCTGTTCTATGAGAAAAGGGAGACTTTTTGTCCCAGGCACCTTGAGCCAGGAGGTGCTACCTCTTCTGCTTGTGAGAGGAAGAGGTGGGAGTGATGGTGTGCTTCCTCCCTCACAGTGTGGTCAAAGGCAAAGCAGCAGCTGGGGCTGTAGGTGCACCATGGCTCAGCAAGCCCCTGTTGTGGAGATTTTTGCAGAGCTCTTTCTTATTAATTCCCCTGGCTAAAATTAGAATGTGGACAGTTGCCTCCCCTTTCATTACTGGTGCTGCAGGACCATGGTTGTTAATATGGATATAAATTCAGACTCCAGTAAGTGCCAAATTTATACTTCTAACTTTGTAATACTAAAGGCACTGGACAAACTCTGCAAATTTGGAAACTGTTCCTTTCCCAAGCACTGACTACTGCTCTGTATATCTGAAGGTTCCAGTGTAATTTTTGACGATGCTTTGTCCAAAAGGGCAACTGTTATTTATCCTATGATGGAGCACCATATGATTTTTTTTTTTTAATGTAAGGTCCATTAGGTTTTTCAAGGCCCTCTGAGTTGCTCTCAGCTGCCCTTCATCAAATTAAACAGGACACCCTCAGCAGCTCAGAGGTTTAACACAGGGTGTTTATTCTGTAATTGCACTCAGGAGAATGAGGATTTTCTCCGAGTATGCTTTTAATCCACCATTTTAAGTCATTTTTGACTATGATTCCTTTCAAGTGTTTCCTTTACTCAGCCCTAAGCCACCTGAGCTTCCCCCATCCCTCTTCCTGTGTAGATTTTTGTTTTTCCTGGGAGCCTGGATCAGAGTTGTCCACATGAACAAACCCTCAGGAATCAGTCTGGCATCTCTTTTCAGGCAGATCTGTAAACCTGTCAGAAGGTCAGGGGAGTGGAAGCAGGAGGTAGAATGAGAGAGTGTAAGACTGCAAATCTAGTTGTTGTAGGCGTTAAACACAAGTTGCAGTCAGAGTAGTGGGAGGGGAGGCTAGCAGACCAATTCATCTCAGAGCCCAGCTTTTAGAAAAGCTTTCAGCCATGGCCTGATCAAGAGTTAAACTGAAAGATATTGGAATAAATGTTTGGCCAGCCTGGTCAAGAGTTCAGCCCCCAGACCTCTGCACAGGCAGACCCTTAAGTCGTCTTGCTGAGAACACAGTGGGGAAAGCCAGGCATGCAACAATCTCTCATTGTAAACCTAAGCAACGCTTTTTCCGTTTTTTAAATTAAAATGGCTGTAGAGATGCTGTGGTCTGAAGGGACTCTATGTCCTTGCCTTCACAGCAAAGAGTTGATCCAAAACTTTCTGGGGAAGAGTGAAGAGGTGCTCAACAGAGTCAGCAACTGGTGGAGAAGGCCCCAGATCTGCAGTGCAGTCCAGCTGCAGGAAGCTACCTCCTAACCTCTGACAGGAACATGCTCATCTGAGCTATGGCAATAAAAGGGCTGCCAGCTTTGCTGTGACATCAGTATCTCCTTTCTGTCAGACTACATCGAGAGCAGATCCAGAGCCTCTAACAGGTTATCAGGACTGTACAAGAGTTCTGCAAGTGAGGTGATAATCCCAAAGGAAGGTGGTTGATATGATTAACCTGATTTCCTCACAATTTTGTGTCTGGTTCTTCATACACACCTTCTGTATTCACCTCTGACAACCGTTACCACATAGCAGGATCAGAGATACCAGAATTTCCTTTACATTTGGTATTGACACTTTTGATTTCTCAGATGTTATGCAAAGGCACCTGCCACAGCAAACAACACTTCTAATAGCACAAGTGAAAAGGTATCTTACAGCAGTAGTCTGTATAGTTTATATTGGTGGACCTGCTTAGGAACAAGGTAAATAAAATACATTTCTTTGAACATTCCCAAAAGGCAGTACTAGAGTCGTTCCAAAACCATGCTGTGTTGTTAGCGCTTTTTACTTCCCATAGCGTCATGGGAAGAATATACAACGTCTGTAGTAATGCTACATCTTTGGCAGACAGTCCTCTGCGCTCAGTGATAGCATGCTGTTTGTGACAGGATCAAGCGGCAGAAGATAAGACTCAAGCTAGCCACACGACTCCTCTACTTACTTGAGAACTCCAGTATTTTTGAAGAGTTCAGAGAGCGAGTAAACTGGGTCCAGACTTTGTTTCTGGACTACTTTGAAGTGCAAGGTTACACTTCATAAATAACCTGCACATAGTACTCTTCAGGTACTTAAAAGGAAGGCAATTGAGAAAAATAAACAATTTACTTATTTGCAAGTCCAGTAAGTGGAATTTTCCAAGCCTTTTTTACTCTGTCCTGCTATATTAACAAAACCAGAAACCTTCCTGCAAATGAGAACAGAGTAGCCACCAATGCTACACCAACATTCTTGTTGGGTTGAACAATTACTTCTGAAGTCTGTTTTCTCAGAGGCTTGTCATTTGCCATATGTTTCACTACCTATATTTCCGTGTGGGTTTAGATGGGTGGAGTTAGTTTTCGTTTCCTGCACTTCCTCTACCACACTAATTATACCATCAACCTTTTTTTGCTGTTACGGTGCTTTAAGAAAATTGAACTGTGAGTGACTGATACCTGAGACAGTATTTGGAAAAGAAAATAAACCCAAACCCAGATCTGATTTTAGCTTCATCTATATCTTACCATTTTGTGTACCACCATCTTTAGGAACATCTTCAGCCCCTCACAAAGCTGTTATAGTACCCTGAGATTTCCAAGTTTGATATTTTAGATTATACTACCTTGGAGGCAGGGGCTGTGTCTCCTCCTCAATGCTGCAAGTGGCAAGCACAAAATGTTAGCATTGCAACAGCAAAACAACTGAATTAATTTTAATTTTAAAATGTACCTCTCAATTGTTTTGAACTTAAGGATACAAATATATCTAGAAGCACACAGTGTGGACCCAGTAAATACAAATAATGGATCTGAAAATGTGAAGAAGAGACTAACAAGGGAAAAAACCCCTGCTATCTTTAAGAAACAGATGCATACTTCGTTCCTCTTGTCTGCTTTCAGGCAGGAGAACATCTGCCTTTTGAAGTAGGCCTCCTTGCTCTGTATAATGTATCAGTCTGCAGTCATCAGGAAAGTTCATGTTTTTCACGCAAAAGTATTAACCTTTTTGAAGAGACTGACCGTGAGCAAAATAATTTTTCTGAAAGGAAAGCTAATTTTGCTCAGGACAGACATTTCTGCCCTAAATCACAGTGACATAAATGTCAGTGTCTTAAAGTTTTACAAATTTTACATCACCAAATTCACCAGACCAAAATGTGTGGCTGCTATGTCACGACTTCCTAGGACTTTATTATGCTGTATCCCCGTCTGAGTGATGAACTGTTAAATGTGTCACACTTATGCATACACCTATGAAATAAAAGACTCAATGAAAGTTGTATTACACATGGAATGGAACGGAAAAAAGAAGAGGAGTAGTTCTGTCTTGCAAAACATCTATCATTTTCTTAGATAGTAGCACAGCTTTTTCAGTATGTTTGAAAAGTTTGAGCTATTCATGATAAAGGTAAATTTGCTAAAAGCATCAGCTGTTTAAAAATGTTAAGCTAGAAAGGGGGTGGGTAGATAGCTTACAATGAGTCCATTGTTCTGCTCTAATACTGTCACTGAGCAGGAAACAAAACCAGAGCTGGACAAAAAGGAGGCCCAGCCATCTAGTGGTAAATTACACCAATGTGCAGCCTGCTGGTATCTGCCTTCCGTGGGGATGCTCACAGGGCCTCCATATGCTCCGTAGAGGGAGAAAGGGACATTTCTCAGTTTTTGATGTGTTCAGGACTTGGCAGTAGTGAGATGTCTAGGGAGCAAGCTAAAGTGCGTAGGACCCAGCAGCCAAAGTGGGAGAAAGGTTGGCAGGAGAAGTAACTGTATCAAACACAAGGTCAGCTTTTGCTGGGCTGGCAAGGAAGAGCCTGCAGTGTCCTACACTACAGAAGTGCAGCTGTTTACAGTTGCCTGCTTACAGTGCTTATTCAATCTTTTTTTTCAGAATATATCTGTGTCCTTGCGAGCTTGCGCTTGCCACCCTGCCTGCACCTGCACAGCCGTATTCAGGGAATATTTTGGGCAGTTTTCCACAGTTCCATAGCAGAGAACAGCATGTCCAGAGGATATGCACAACAGAATGGCGCAATACACTTCGCACAAGGAAAAAAGAGGTGTAAGCCAAATTGTCACAAATTAAACAAGAAGGATGCAATCAAACAGCTGCACAAAGAAAGCCATATACTTGGTCCAAGCTAGTGTTTTACCACTTACCTACCAAATTTATTGAGCATGAACTGGTTTCTATTTTCTATATGATTACAAACTAATAGAAAAAGCTTAATCTTGGCAAGGCCTGAAGAGACATCAAAACAGTAAACCATTAAATACTTCAAGGAAAGAATAGAAAACATACTATGGGTATGCCTGAATACCTCTCAATATTCAGGCCAGTGTGCCAGAGCTCCCATTCTAGAAGTGATCTCAGTGCTTAGAAGCCAATGTCTCCTTGAAAGCAGTCAGGTACAAGTCCTATGGGGCCTAGTATGCAGCTTGCTTAAGCACAGAGAAGAGGTGTCCAGTGGGATAACCTAAAAAGTCTGCACATTAAATGACCATTATTTTCAATGTGAATTGAACCTCAGTAAAAACATAAAATCAATTATCTGTTTGTCCTGCTGTAGATATAAGCGCTTTACTTACAACAACCAAAATTAAAGATACTGCCTCTCTTACATAGTGACAAGCAATTGATTTCCAGCTATGTTTGTTAACCTGTGGAGTAACAACATGATATTAAATTCCCTATCGCTCCATTTTACTC
The DNA here is from genome assembly GCF_000695765.1 of Mesitornis unicolor. Taxonomy (NCBI): domain Eukaryota; kingdom Metazoa; phylum Chordata; class Aves; order Mesitornithiformes; family Mesitornithidae; genus Mesitornis; species Mesitornis unicolor. Next base: position 7,157 of record NW_010166143.1, read on the forward strand.
CAAGCTATTTTGACTGCTACTGAACTCTTTTGAAATACCAAATTTTGTCCAAAGCATATCCCATTCTTGGCTTACATACCCATGAAACTGCACTGCAGGTTGTACTCAGCTACACAGCTACTCAGCTAACTCTGGCTGAAGCACAGTCATGGTTATACGAGGTATACCCAGGTAAATATGGAATGATTCTGTGAAACTCCAAATAGTTACTTTATGCTGTGAGAATTTTTGTAACTAAAAACAAAATTTCATTCCAAGTAGTTACTGCAGCATAAGCTGATTTTAGCAGATACATTTGTTCTTTATCAGAAAAAACAGTACTGGATGTAGTACAGAGGATGTTTACCTTGAGGTAGGGGATATCCAAAGTCAGCTCAGTCAGTGTTAGTCACTGACAGCCACTAACTGAAAAGAAATACAGCTATTTCCTACTACAGTGATATCAGCTACTGTATCTCAAGCTCTCACTTCTATTTGTGTAATGTTTTATTACTTACAACTGACAGCTATAAAAGCAAGGGGACACATCTGGCTGCTACTTTGAAGTGATATTTGCCATTGATTCTCCTACCAAAAACTGGAAAGTAGATAGAGATGCAAATTCATTGTGAATGTTTTGCCAGAGTTCTGTTCTAAGATGTGTTTGACTACGGAGAGTTTGAATCTCCCAATGAGCAATTATGGTCATATTTCATCTGGTCTTTACCAAATACACTCTCTCACCTGGCTAACAGGAGAAATTAACTGCCCAGTGCCCACAGCATCGTGTTCCTCGGTGGATTGGCTGCCTCATGCCATCTGGCTCTGTCCCTCTCATTTCACTGATGGATCACACCTGGTATTTGTGTTGAATGCTACATCACAACACTTTCCCAGCTGTCTGAAACCACAGACATTAGAGGGAAAATGAGCAGAAACACTGTGCTTTTTAATTCTCTGGTTTAGCCACTGGGAAGTTAAGGCAACAGGTAGGTTTTAGTGGAATTTCTTACAGTATCTCAGTAAATCAGTGGCCATTCCTTTATGCAGCAGTTAGTAAGAGGTTAGGGTGGAATTCTAGACATGAGCGTCCTTCAAATCTCTCAGTCTGCTTTTCCTTCTTTCCAGGTAAACAGGGCCTCATGTCTGGGATGGAGTAGTATCCAAATCTGCATTCCTCTGCCATACATTCTGGATATTCACTGAAACAGGGTTCTTTTTTAAAGACCTGAAACTGGAATTTAAAAGCTGCTGACTTAAGAAAAAGGAACCAGGAAGGACTGCAACAGAGAAGGGATCGATGTTCTTGGGCAGAAAATACAGAAACAGCACCTCCTTCAATTTGTAAAACGCCCACTGAGGTCAGGGTGGGGTGGTCTGGCTGTCAGTACAAGTGTACACAGTCCTGCAGCCATTTGGGCTGTCTGCACTCAGAGCACCACTGCTGCCTTTCTACTGCTCTGCAGGTTGCCTGCTGCGCTCTGCAAACACACTTCTCCTGTGGTTATTTTTGAAGCAGCTCCTTAAAACAGATGTCCTCATATTGGTCTCTTCCCCATTACATAAATAGCAGTTTGCCTCATGCTCCTGCCCTCCTTTTGAACTAAAAAAAAAAAAAAAAAAAAAAAAAAAAAAAAAGAAGGAGAGTATCCCTTCCCACTGCTGATTTCTGTCGTCGCTTTCATGGGACCATCACTCTGGGGCATGTGTTGCTTTTGTGCCCTTCTTAGGGTGAGCTACAGAGGCATTTTCTTTCTCACCTTCTTCCTTGCCCTTCCCAGGATTCTTCCCTCTTTAGTCCCTTTCCAGCTCTCTCCCACTTCTTCTCCAACTTCTGGAAGCACTGCAAACACCACAAGTCTCAAACTTCCTCTTGAGTAATACCACCGAGGAAGGATCCACACATACCAGTTGCAATTTGTCCCCTTGCATAGCCTTCCTGTAGCCAACAGTACCATTGCTTGCCACCCAGGCATGCCTCTTTGGGGCATACCAGACTCTTCCCTTCAAAGGAATTGTTCGTAACCTTTGTCCTTCACTTCTCTTGAATATGAACATCAGTGTATTCCTAAAGAAGCAAATTGAGCATGTGCAGAACAGGATAGCTTGAGGTGCATGGATGCTGATGTGTTCCTGTGAACTTGATAGAACCAAACCAGTAACACCAACAAGAACCAGTCGATCACACCACTGGAAAGAGCTGAACCAACCAACCGCACTCCCTCTTGGTCTCTCTTTAGAAACCAAATCTGGCACATCGCTGTGAGCTCTCAGAGGATTTGCTCTGCTCTCCTGCAAAGCGGCAAGCCCCAGCTTGGACTTCTGGCTTCCAAAGAGCATGCACAGAACAGCCTTAGGTCCAAGATTATGTAACTTTTGAACATCTATTTTTAGGTGCTGAATCTAGGGGAATCAGCCAAGCAATCAATCATCCTCTCTATCCCAACGATTGAAGTATGTGCTGAGTTGTTGAAAAACATATGAAGTAAAATATCCTTGATTGAACATTTGGCCTAAACATCATTATTTATAAACATCATTATACCTTTTATGCACACAGGGACTGATTCTGCTAGCCTTGCTCATGGAGTAGCCAGGAAGTATCCTTATGGGTTTAAAGAGAACTGATCAATAAGGTGCTTTTCATGAGTGGAGGAAGTAGGCACAAGCCAGCAGAGGTAGAGGCAGAATAATTACATAGGCCTACAAACTTTGAGCCCACATATGAAACCCCAGCTCCAAGTAATTCAATGGGAGTTTTGTGATTTTGGCTGGGGGTGGAGAGGTTTTACCTCTTTGCTACATTGGGCAATGTTCCTACCAAAGTACCTACCAAGTACCTACCAAAGTACAAAACAAAACCAACGTGCAGAGCTAGGGGCATAGAACAAAAGAAGAGTATTTTCCTCAGTAGCCAAGGCCCTATGTACAGTCGCCAATGACACCACTGGAAGCTAAAACAAGAGAGGACAGTCTATGAAATGCAACATCTCAGAAACAGCCCTGGTGTCTGCTTTCCTGCATGGCTGTTGAAGCACTGTTGTCAGCGAGGTCTCTGGAATGGCAAACGAGGTTTCAACAATTGCTAATGCCACTACGGGTATATTTGCTTCATTCTAGGTGACTGAAAACTTACCAGACTCTTTCTACTCTTCTTTGTCTGATGTCTCTGAGACCAAGGTCCTACAATCTTGGGTGTCTGCAGAAGTTTTGTTACTGGTGGCACGGGGATTATAAGCAGATCATAATGTAGGGACAGCGTTTAAATTGGACTCGTACAGTTCAGAACTTCTTTTTCTATCTTTTTTTTTTAACCTAGTCTCTTAACAGCTGTGCTCCCCTTAATGCTAGAAAAAGAAAATAGCCTTCTACTATTCAGTGCTGTCTGAAACTCAAAGGTGCTTCATACACAGGCTTTCCACACCCTGTGTGTGCATGCACACCATGCATCTCCCAGTGTGACTTGGCCAACAGAGGAAACCCAGAACGCGAGCACTGCCTGCTGGGTACAGCTCTGTGCTATGCTGTAAACAGTAAGTCAAACTGCTGTTTTAACATGGAAAATGGATCTCAGTTGTGATTTCAGGAGAAGGTCATTGGCCCAACTGCTCACTAGTGGGAAAGGGAAAACTTCAGCTGCTGCTCCACAGAAAAAGAAAAAAAGGGAAAGAAAAGAAAAAAAGGGAAAAAGAAATAAAGAAACCAAATCCAAACCCAGTGTGACATGAGCCTGGAGATACACACTGAAGTTACGCTACAAGGTACAAGGTTCCAGATAGTAGGTATGTTAAAGAAAACCCGCACCCCACACCCAAACACAAAACCAAAATAAAACAATTTAATTAGAGGAGACAAAGTTAGAAGAAACACCTTCAGCCCCACAGAGCAGCTGTGTTGGGGCTCATAAAGGCTCCAGCCTCGTTTCGCTGGCACACACAGCCCACAGGCTGTAATACGAACATGGTTACATACAGAGCTAAAAGGATGCACTGACAAAGGGTCAGGTCACATAACAAGAACATGTCTCCTTTCCACACACTTGCGGGGTGAGGCTGCGTTCACTGCGCAAGCCCTGAGAAGGACCGAGAAACACTGTCTAGCTGCGGTACAGCATCCTGTGACAGAAACGTTGAAGCTCTTAGCATTGTAGCTGGGGAGTGGCGGAAATGAAGGCAGCAAAAGCCGCTCTGTGTCCTTACCCATTGCAATGGACAGAGGCTTAAAAATCCCCAATATACTTGCTTCAATTACAACTCAAAATAAATAGCTCATCCTCAGCACAGTATAGGAGAGGGGAGGGGAAGAGAGTGCCAACAAGACATTCTCTTTAGGGGCATAGATTGAGGATAACAGACAGTAGCACAGGACACTGGCTGTTGCTGGCCCTCCACCAGTTTTAGGACATGCTTTCCCATCCCCTCCAGAATAACACCTCTCCCTCCCTCCCACTGCAGCCTAGACTTCACCTCCCTCATACAACCATCCTGGCAGCTGGGAGGCTAGGCCAGGAAAACTCATCCAGGGTGGACATGACACCATGCCTCTGGCAATGGAAGGAGCTTGCTGCAGGTCAGTTCTCTCTTCACACCCTGCCACAAATGCCTGAGCCACCTCTTCCAACCCTACTGCACCCAGCTGAGAGGAAAAAAAAAAAGAAAACCAAACAACCTAATGCTGGTTTAGTTAATTTTAAACCAGTGAAAGCTGATTATCGCTTAGCAAGCCTAATCCATACCTGCTCTCTAAATCGAAGGGAGAAGTATGTATGTTTTCCTTGATATAGCAAAGAAGAGTAGACTAGGGTGAGAATATCTTTAGGAATTATGAATCAGAGGACTTAATAAGATCTGTCCTTTTTCTTTCAAACTGCCATTGCAGACAGGAGTTGAAATTCTGCTGCACTAAAGCTCTCAGCACAGCGTGGTCAGCTGTGTGCTATCAACACAACGTGTGAGGCTTACTCACACATTGGAAAAAAAAATATTCCTGCATGTCAGAAGCAGTCAATTTCAAAAGCAACAGCCGCCAACAAAAATCACAGAAACTTAGGTGCCCACGACAGCTGGAACAAAGGTTTAGCAAAACATGTCATGATGACTGCATCAAGCCATGGGCAACAGATGTACTTTGACACCAAATCCTCTTTCTTCACATTAGGTGTATTAACTGTTTGAGTAGGGGCTTCCTCCCACACACCCATTTTCTGTCTCTCTCAGTGCATGGCATTCTGCCACCCAGGGTGCAAAACATGTTTACCTTCTTCTTCGGGTCACTGAACAACTCCAGCCATGCTGAGAGTTAAGCAGTCTCCCAGCTGCTACCACTTGAGTCTCACATCAGTCGAAATTTATTCAAAGGCAGCAGACATCAAAGTCACATCAAGCAAAAGTGATCTATTCCTCCTGCAAAAATTACACAGGAAAAGGCAAGGGCAGGCAATAACAGTTCACAGATCTAAAAGAATCTGGGGAGGAGTGGGGCTGTACTGAAATGAAAGCAATGCAAGGAGGCTGCTGGGTTGCCCACTTTCCCTGGAGACAGGGGAAGGTAGTAGCTTCATCTGCAACCATTGCTTGTCTTGGCCCTCTGGCAACAAAGCCAGAGAGAAAAGAGCAATACTGGGACTCTGATTCCCCTTCTCTTTCTGAAGATGGCAAAGACTCAAATTTTCAGACTGCTTTCATGCCTACCCATCCTTCATCACAGCACATATTTTCAGGACACACACTGTGTCTCCATTTGAGCTGTCTCCTTCTTAGACCCCCGATACTCCCTTCAGCCTCTTCTGCTTTGTAGTCTTTGCTTTTCTATTAACAGAGTTTGCTGGGAGGATGAGGGTGTTGCTCTCCTCACCTCCCTGCCGTGATGAAACTTCACAGGTTCAGCCTAAAGCCACAGCTTCTCTATTGCTGTCATTGTAATGAGAGAGCAGATCTCTGTTTCTTTTCTCAGGGTTTTCATTACAGATGCATACCAGATAAACTTGGCCCACCTGCAAAGGTTGAATGACAGTCTTAAAATACTTGAGTCCTTTCAAATTTCATCTACAAAATGGTTTTTAAATTGCAGGAGTACTAGCAAAATAGCACCAGCATGAGCTCTTAGGTTTATATAATCCCTAAATGAAAAAAACTTACATTAATCCTACAAGGCTTAAAATCAGTTTCTGATACAGATTGAATGATACAGATTGATACAGAGTTAATGGAACCAGCAGCTCGGTGCATCCAGCACATTCGGTCCTGATGCCTCCTACTAGGGGTGGACACCTTTTCTAGTTCAAGCAAGATCTGTGAGTAACCCTTTGATAAGCATCACCCAGGCTGGTCTGGAAGGCATTTAGTATCATTTGCTTTGTTGCAAAGAGCCATAGAGTGTTTCTTGCAGGCTTGCAAACCAAAGCAGTGATTCTGATGAGAATGAAATAATGAGCATCTGGGGCTTGATGAAATATAATGACAATGGGAAAACTGCAGATGGGTGCCATCATCAGTAACAAGACATTATAAATGTTCATAAGTTTGTAAGTGCTTCTCTTTAAGGGTAGTTATATGCCAGAGCAGTACTGGTCTGCCACTGAGACCCTTGCTTCTGTACAAACAGCAGCACCTTCTAATCATCTTCAAAGCAGTTGCTTTATCCTTATCAGCAGGGCCCACAAATTGCAGAGCAGAGCAGGAGTCTCTTTGGGTTATCTGGCCACCTTAAAGCTGTCTCTTTCTGCAAATACCACAAGTTCTGCTCTAGCAAGGGGCTAACCCTTACTTAGAACAGTGAAACAAGCTTGGCGGTAAATAAAGTCAGATGCAATGAATATATCCAAAGGGAACTCAGGCAACCAGGTGAGTTTTAAACTTGGACTTCTACAGAATAATACTGACAGCAGCTGCAGATCAGATCAATTTTCTTCCGTATGGCCCCAGACTGGCAGGAGCCATGTGCACTGTAAAAGCAGGCCTTGTCCTTGGTTGTGAGAAAAGGTGTGATCTTCGTTTATATCCTTTAAAGCAGGACAACTAATGCAAGGTAGGTGAGAGCAAGCCAGCTGTGTTTTTAACAAGAGCTAACAGAATGAAACAACTGATTGGTACCATGCGGTGCTCAGTCCAGCGTGACTCATACCAAAAGAGCAAACAGCTCTATCCTTGATAGGAGGTGTACTATCTTTTTTCCCCAAATGTGTATCCGTAAAGTCAGAGAACAGGAAGCACATCCTTCCCTCTTTGGGTAAACCCACCTAAAGACATGACACATGTAACTTTTCTGTGGACCCACTTCTTATGGCAGATGTACATTTGTAAAAGGCCATCCTGTGACAGATACCACAAACAATTGCTTGGGGAAAAACAAAACAAAACAATACAGCACTTGTCTTGTGATTTTAATTTTCCTTTTCCATTGGCTTTCCATGGGCATGACGGAGTTTTAACCTGACTTGTTACAGGAAGAAAATGAACTCATCCATTCACATTACACATGCATTTAAGTAGTGTATTAGCTGTGTTCCCAGAGTCCCTTTGCAACAAGGGCAGCCTCCAGTGCAAGAATTTAGAGAAAATTATAGAGTAACAAGCGATGCACTTTGGGTACAATCCCTGAAGTCAATGAAAATTTGTTTACAAATAAGTAATAAGTCAGTGATATCTGACAGCAAAGGAACTGTTTTAGTAAGATACTATGCACAGAGTCAAAAAGCCAAAGCCCTACTTACAGTACCAGAAACCTAAGGATCAGAAGCCAAATCCTCTCCTTTATTGTCAGCACAGAGGCTGGCACAGCAGGTTCAGCACCGAGCATGACCGAGCAGCAGTAGTGCCTGCAGGACATCCTCAGTCTCACCTCTGTGCTCAAAAAGATGTCCCATTCCACTTTGAGCCTTTGTCGAAGCTACCCAGGCTGAGCTGCCAGCTGACTCAGCAGCAGTCGCATCCAGTTCTCACATTTAGCTTTTGAATCTTGCCCGCACAGTTCACCGCTACACAACAGGTCTCTCAAGAAACTTTAAGATAAAGACACTAAACACAGCCTATGCGTTGCAGCCAGGCCCATAACACAAATAGTTACTTCAATTAAATTTGAAAGCAGAAATAAAATGCAAACTTGGTGTATCTATAAATCTTACAATCTCCTCCCCCTTACTTTTTTCAAAGGAAAGTAGATGATAGCTGGAATTTTCTGTTGTTTGAGCTTGTTTTATATCACTTCTTGAAAGATTTGTATCTGCTTATTCTTAGAATGTAAAAAACTGTATTTTGAAGAAGACATTATGTGGAATGACTGGCATTTTTGTAAGCTTAAGAAAAGTTTTATTCATAGATTACAGTAAAGATGTCTGAAAGTTAATTTTATGGAGGGAAATTGAAAGATATTAATTAAACATCCCTTATTGGTAAAGCTTGTGCACAAATAAAGCACAATTGGTTTTGGGAGTATTTCTGTCTTCACCTAAATTTGTCTAGGAAGGAATTAAGTTTTTCAGGAGACAACATAATGCATCAAAGTCTGATAAGACATTTCTTTGGCAGAGAAAAATTCACAGTTCCACATAGGAGAGTTATAGCAGCTATACCAGGGTGAGGCTTTAAAGACAGACTCTCTCAGTCATGGAAAATCTATGCACCTGAAATTCAGGCTCCAGTAATAGGTCAGATTCCCTAACAAATAAAATGAGTATCTATGAGAAAATGAGGGTTTTGTACATATTACTATTTATCATTAGCAGCAGTTCCTTCCTTATTGCAAGCTTCACCATGAATTGATTTATTCTAGAATAATGAAAGAAAAAAGGACCCTTCTCAAGCAGATCCAATTTCTACTCTTTTGCATTCACACTGCTACATTTCCAGGTCTTCAATTCTGTCCTCCAGGATAGACAAGACCTTAACTAGTGATGTAAAGAGCAAGCAGAAAAGAAAAAAAAGAAATTATCAGGACATCCTTAAACATCTCTCTAACTTCAGCCTTTCTTCATATAGCACAAAGTAGACAAAACAGGATCCAGCTGACAGCATTCATTCCTTTGAAGGTCAGCTTTAAAAGAAGGAGCTACTGCAGCTACCTCAAAAGCCTGTAAAACGTTTGTTCTGGAGGAGGGAGAGCCTGAACTCTGGAAGAAGGCAGCGAGAAGACACAGGCAAGTGCTCAGCTGGGGAGCCACCCTCAGGGAATTATGCTCCAAAGTGAACCTGCCTCGCACCCGGGCCCTGCCAGTCAGGGTGGTGCAGTTCCCGGGCTGAGGAACATCTAAAGCTGCATTGCTGTAACAGAGACAGATGAGTTTACACCATGAGTCATCTCTCTTCCAGTACCTCTTCTGTTTGACAACAGAGTTGAGGTAGTCAATGCTGGCTTCCCGTGGCAGAATGCCTGACGTGAAGAAATTAAGCTGGCTTTGTTTGTGGCTGTTTCATTTGTTAGGTCATGAGGTTCCAAAAGTAATCAAGAATCCACGGGGCTGTTTGAAAACAGTCAACACAACAGTCACACGCTGAGGAGAGAAGGTTCCTTTGCAAGTATACACCATTTGAATTGGCTTATTTTTAACTGAAAAGGGACTTACAGTGACAGAAAAGTAAAAAGCACACAGCATAACTAGGGACATCTCTGCCAAGTGAAATCTGGACTTAATGATCCAACTGTTACCAGGGTCAAAAAATAAGGCTTGGATTTGAAACAAATCTGCTCCTCTTTATGAGGTGAAGTGAACTTGGAGCAGGGCAGCTGGTAGTCTTTTGGAAAAGTGCTGCTAATTATCAGAAGAGGTTGCTGCTTCTAATTCAAAATCAGATTTTCTGCCTCTAATTCCATTCTTTTTAAGGCAAAGTCTGCTAAATTGCAAGACTTATTTATCTGCTGTAACTGTATGGTTTGCGTTGCCCTAGGTGGAAGAAATTAAGTTGTTAACCAGATTTTCAGTACTCAGGAACTGAACAACCCAACAGAAGGGGAGATACAAACTAAGCTGTAAACAGGATTGGTAAAGAGCATAGTTTAAAAAAAAATCTAAAGCAAAGGTTAGTGTCTCCACCTTCTTTTAAGTAGCAGTTTTGGCATGTCTGCCACCAGACCAAACTGAAGAGGAGGCTCCATTGGAGACAGGTTTGTTTGTGGGAAGCTACTACGGAGGATACAGATGGAACTGCCTTCTCACAGTGCATCGCTATGCTGGATAGTCGATTGCTGAGAGAACATTTAGGATGAATACTATAAATTCCTTCAGAAAGGGACTCACCAAATTAATGGAGGCAGATCAATCAGTAGCTATGAAACGCGATGGTCTAGATGCAGGGTTTTTTTCCAGAAGCTGACAAGGTGTTCCAGAGGAAAGATCACACTACAAATCCTTAATTTCTTAAGCTGTTTTCTAATCATCTGTCATTAGTCACTGTTGGAAACAGGACACAGAGTTAGGTCACTATTTGTCCCGGTTTGAGCTAAGTACAATTAATTCACTATTCAATGATTTTTACTTTTTCAGTTGAGTCTCTTCTAAGTGATTGTACTTTCTTAAACTAAGCATGTTTTTCCAGATAGTGTCCACTTCTACAAGTGATAATGCTTAATGTTTCTAGTTACTATTAGGTATGTATGTATGTGTGTATATATATATATATATATATATCTTGTTTATACTTGCGCCTATGGAGACCAAGGCCACTGCCACATACCGGGTGCTGAAGCAGGCAGGACAGATGACCCAAACCTGACCAACAGGATATTCCATCCCACATCTGTCATACTTGATATAAACCTCAGGCATCACAGGATTCAAGCTTTCTTCCTTTCTTCTACCCTGGCCAATGTCTGAGCAGGACACTGCCAGCTCCTTTACCTTCAATCTTGATCCATGCATTCCTGAATCCTGCTCCTACCTGCTGCTGAGTCTGGGCTGGGACTTTTCCAGTGCCCTGCTCCACAGAGCCTCTGGTGACCTATTTGTCATGGAGGATGCTGAGGGGGAAGATAATATTGGTTTTGTATATTTTTATACTATTGTTTCATTAAACCTGTTTTAGTTTTCTTTTCCAACCCCTAAGTCTCTCTCCCTTATTCTCTCTCCTCCCTTTCTGGGAGAGGAGAGGGGTTAATAGAGAGCATCTGTCAGTCATTTAGTGGTCAGCCCAGCCCTAAACCTCGACAGTATTTCAACCAAGTCAGTAGCTAGGAGAACACCTTCGCTGTCAGTCCCAACCCTAAAATAAGCATGGTGAAGAACTCAGTACGTGCCAAAGGCAGGCAAACAGCAGAGCGCCTGGCTCCCAAGTGAGCCAGAGAAGCAATTTTCTGCATGGAATGCTCGAAGTAATAAAGTAACTTTTTTGTACCTCTGCTAGCAGTAATGAAGCCCCTGTGTTCTGGGCATTTTTTTTTGAACTGTCTCCAATGAATAAACAGGCCCTGGATTTAACCACATGGAGAAAAGTAAAGCATAGCCTCTTTTTAGGGACATTTTAGCCTACAGAACACAAGTTTAATGAGCAAAAGTTCCTGTCAGCTCAGTGCAGTGTTGTATTTAGACAGTTTATTTTTCCTACTTATACCACAATGCACAGTAATAGATGACTATTCAGAATATGAACAAAAATAGCACATTTTTGTCCTCCTGAACTGAAGGGAGAGCAACAGTCACATCAAACAATGCTGAAAACCAGTATCAACACTTTCAAAAATATCTACCATGGTTTAAGAGTCACCTTTCTAATCAGGACAGCTACAGAGAACTGCTGTAACTGTGGAATTTCCTGCTCCTTTGGGCTGCGACAAGGTACAAAACATTTTCTGCAACAGTTGGTTTTTTCCCCTCTTGCACATCTCATGCCAGGAGATAAAAGAAACAAGCTTTCTAAACAGCTCGGCCACCTCAGGCCACATCCCCCTGCAGCTGAAGTCTATTGATTTTTCCAGATGTGTTGTTGAAGTCCCTCTTGGTGGGGCAGGAAAACACAGTGGAGGTTTTATGTGATCCTAAACACATGATAGAAACACAAGACCGACTGCTGGGGAAGGCAAACGCTGTTGGTTTCTACCTTGCTTTGCCTTTGCTTTTTACCGGAGTTCCACTTGGGACATGCTGCCTCCTGCTGTAGTGCAGAACATCTACCTCCACACGTTTACCACCTGAAATTTTCTGTATTAATGTTTTATTACTGATTCCTGGCAGATGATAGCTGGAGGCCAGCACCTGGAAAATGTGCTCTTGCAAGTATTTGAATTAGCATCCAATCATTTCAGCCAGGAAGGAGGTGGGAACAGGCCCAGATGTTGAGCCTTTCCAGAGCATATCTGGAAATGATACACGCACCTGGTGAAGCTCTCAAACACTCCTTTGTGTGTGACCCACAGTCTGCTGCAGCAAAATACGTTGCCACATTCCCTCAGCAGCTCTGCCTTGTGCATGGAAGAGAGGATGCCCAAAAGCCAGGGATGGCACTGGTGTCGAAGAGGGAGTTTGCAGCCCAGTTGGACTGGAGGAGTTCTAACCTTACAGTTGCCACTTTTGTGCCACTGAGGAGTTCCTTTATCCAGGGCAAAATTCTTCATCCACACACTCCTATCCCTGCCCCTTTTTATAGCCTCTTCAGCAAAATCCAGATAACAGTAGACTGTCCCCATGCTGCTTAATGACAAAGCCCAGAAGAAACTTTGCTGAAAGGAAAAAACACACAACAGGCGAAGTTTTTTAAGCTGTCAGTGACTGTCTTCTGCATGGGTAACAATGTGGTAAGAACTAAACAGCCCAAATGAACTTGAAGCCACACGGCTGAAATTAGTGGAAAATTAATTAGTGTCAGTGTTCACTGGCAAAAAAAATAAAGTACATCACTAGGTCTTGCTAAATGACTGAAACACAAGGCTTAAGTAGCAGCTTATCTGAACTGTTTTCTCTTCTACAAGATACCGAATTCAATTGAATTCTCCCTGTGTAAAATACCATGAGGACATAGAAGACAGATAGGGAAGCCCATGGATTGCATTTTCTACCCCAGCACTCCCCACACAGATATGAAGACCTGGATGGACTTAGGCAGACTATCAAGAAATGACATAAACTTGTTTTTTTCTGCCTTTCCTCTGCTCATGTCACCCAAGAGACATCTGCTAACACCTGAGGAACACACTGGACTAATGCTGGGGCAAGCTCTGTCCAGAGAGCAAAAGCCTTTTCTGGTTGAGTGCTGATGCCTACCCAGGGAGTTCACTGCACAGAACTGCAAGCTCATTCCTCCCCTTTTTTCTTCTGCAGTTAAAAGGCCTTTACAGTCAATTGTCTCAAGCTCAAGGGAGAGCTCAGAACACAGCCTGGAAAATATGAACTGCCCTGTCCAACAACGCCATTTTGCAAACGCTGATTCCTGTCTGCTTTAGTAAGGGAGCAGCATGGGGAGAATCAGAAAAACCCAAAATACTGCATTGAGGTAAACAACTGATAAAACTGTTACATGCACAACAGCCACCTCACAGGACAGTTGCTGCATCAAAAGGATTTGATGCCAATTGAGGATGAAGTGTAAAACTTGTTCAATCTCTGATGTCTGATTTCAGGTTCAGCATCTGCCCAAGGCCCAGGGAAATGCTTAGGCTCAGCTGCCTTCAATTTGTCTTCATAACCATCGTTAATACTTGTTTCCTCACTGGAATTAATGTTTGGATGCTACTTGATTGCTGAATACTCTGGCACAGAAACTACAGTATGAGTCATCCATCCCCTAATGCCATTACCAGGTACGGAACAGCTCACACATGCTATGCCTCTGAGCTGTTTTGAAAACTTTACATCCAGTTAAGGACTTTTATTGCTTACAGCCCAGCAGCTGTATTTTAACCAAGCAAAAGATTACCACCTGAAGAGACAGTGCACAGCACAGGCAGCTGGAAAAGCCCAGTGCTCCAGGCACTCTGGCTGGTGCAAACCCGCTCGACATGCACCATGCTGCTGCCCAGCTCACACAAGTGGCTGCTCTGCTACTGCAGCAGAATTATGACCATTGTAAAAGCACCGCTTATATTAGCTTCCAAAGCATGCAGAGCAAGGTACATAATGCTTCCGCGAAGGGTTAACTTTCTGAGATATTGTCCTGGTTTGAGCTAAATAAAACTAATTTTCTATTTAGTGATTCTACTTTTCAGCTCAGTCTCTTCTAAGTAGCTGTACTTGCTGAAACTAATGCCATGTTTTTCCAGTGTGTACTTCTACAAGTGATAATGACAAGACCAGGCCACTGTCTCACCTTGGGTGCCGTATCTGCACCTACAGGGAGGAGCAGACCCAAAACTGACCAACGAGGTATTCCATCCCACATACGTCATACTCAGTAGAAAGCTGAGGGATCACGAGGGTCTCAGCCCTTCCATCTTGGATCCTTCCCTTCTGTCTCAACCCTTCTTCCCTTTGGCTCTTTTGATCCTGCCATGGCCGAAGTCCAAGCAGAACCCTGCTAGTTCATCTGCCTCCAATCCTGATCTGTGTGTTCTGAATGCAGTTCCTGTATCCTGCTCCCACCTGCTGCTGGGTTCAGTCTGGGACTTTTCCAGTGCCTTGCTCTGCAGAGCCTCTGGTGACATAATCGTCATATGGAGGGGGGGTGGAGGGAGGATTTTGTATTGATTTTATATATATATTTGTACATATTTGTATATATTTCATTATTTTCCTATTTACGTTATTATCCTGTAGTATTAGTATTATTGTTTCATTATATCTTTTAGTTTTATTTTCCAACCCCTAAAGTCTCTCTCCCTTTTTCTCTTCCCTTCTGGGGAGGGCAGAAGGGTTAACAGAGAGCATCTGCCCAGGATTTAGTGGCCAACCCCACCCCAAACCCTGACACGGCATATTTTGGCTCAGACCTATAGAAAGGAGGAATTATAACATTTATGACAACACCTATAGATTTTAATAGTACTTTGAGTTGATCTCTTAGATCCCGCAGGAGCTGTTCCACTGCCTCAGCAGGTCGCTCACTGTTGGGTAACAGTTTCACTGTCCTTTGGCACACTCCTGTGAGCCTCTGCTCCTCCTCTATCTGCTGCTGGCCACCTCCCCAATAAGATACTCATGGGCACAGGTGAAAGGCTATCATAACTACATGCATTCTCAATTTTAATGTCACAGAGCAGTTTGGGGAAAAATCCTAAACAGATGCACCAGGCAGCTAGGAATCTCCTCTCTTCCCTTGCGAGCAAGCCAAGCCCAGCCTGCACTCAGGTGCATTAACTGGCATGCTGTTCAAGAACTGTTCAAACATTGTAGTGCTCTGATGTTTCCAATAGAGTTATCATTGATAACAGCTCAACTATGCTGGGGAAATCCTTAGAAATAAGCAAAAATAAAGCCTCTCAAAACTGACGAGATGGGGAAGAAAACATGCTTTTGTAAGCCCCAAGTATACTCAAGCATAGCTGTGTCTGTACAAACCACAAACCTCCTTACAAACTCCAGGCCCAGCATGGCAAGGCACAGCAGCTCGGGACAGGACAGCCAGCGAGTATCTCACTGCAAACAGCTCACACAGCCCAAGTATTTTAAGCCCTTTCTGTGATGCCAGTTCTCCTGCAAACCCCAGTAACTACTTCCTTTAGGGGCCAGGAAGGCAGACCTAAGCTGTAGTTGAAACTCACCTATATTGTAATGCAGGTACATATACTACAGCATTTCAGAAAAGCTAAGTCTCTGTTCAAACGTAGAGAAAGTATAAAAAAAAGACATGGAGTAGGACTGAGTTGCCTAAAGGTAATTTTACTAGAGATGACCCTAAACCTTACACTTCTGTGCAATTAAAATGTAGCCTCAAGGGCATAAATCAGGAAAGGTTGTTGGGGTTTTGTCCAATCCAGAATTAATCATGTTCTGGCAGGACACCTAGGATGTCACACAAATGCTCATCCTGGATTGTATCACAATATTAAAAGCCATGCAGGTGACAGAGTTAGGGCAGTAACATCAGGGACACCAGAACCGGGAGCATGTTTACGCTAATATAAACATCGTTGGAGGAGATTACCTAAGAGGACAGAAGTGAAAACCTTGTCCCGATCCTGGAGCTCACTGATGAAAACTGACAGCACCCATAGCAAAAGCTGACAGAGTACAACCCGCATCCAGCTGCTGACAGATGTGCCTATATCAGGGTATCCCCTCAGCAAGGGCCACCTCTCCCACTGCACACACAGCTGCTCAGCTGCGGAAGGGGTGTCTGAACAGCATCCCATCTGAGGAAACAACGGCCAAGGAAAAGCATCAAAACTGTTAGAAAAAGGCAATTCTTTGTTTTTCATCATTTTTTATGGTTAATGCAAATGTGAAAGAACCATCTGCTGCTTGAGAAGTCATCTATATCCAAACAGGATTGATTTTTTTTTTAATTAATTTTTTCCCCCATTACATCCCTAAACCAGATCACTGGTGATGCAGCTTATGACTACTCTTCACCTTTACAACCCCCTGAAACACTGGTAAATCCCCAGTTCAATGAAGGTAAAACGAGAAAAATCCTTACGACCTACAGTCACATTCACAAACTTCAGAGAACATTTATTTGAGGATTTGGGGCTACTTTTGCAGTAGTGGAAGGAATATCAGTTCCTTGCAACAAAGGGAACTGACCTGAAAATTGCACTACTTTTCAGCTTAACCTGTTGGTGCTTACATCTCACCTTCCATTTTTATTTCTCCCAAAAATCCCTTTGAACAAATTTTGCAGCCCGAGAAAATAAAACCTCAGTTCTGCCCTTTATCCTCACTTCACCCCCACACCCCAGTCCATGTGTACAGGGAAGATACACCTCTACTGATGGATTAAAAAATACTTCGTATTTTTATACTTCTTACTTATTACCCAACCAAACTGGAATGCATCTGTCCCCAGATGACAGCCTGCTGATACTTCAAGTGAATTCAAAGATGAATTTTCCAGGGAAACTGTGAAGCAGCATCTCCACCTCTGAAGTCAGCAGTCACCACTTCCTCACTACACAGGAACACTCCCACTTCAAACAAGAGATGGACCGAGGCCATGTAGTGAAATCAGTTTACAGCCGAGTCAAACATCTACTTTTGTATCCAAAAAACCTCCAGTTTTAAGTGTATATTCAGAAAATCTCCACTATTAATTGTGGAGCTGTGCAATGACGTACGCCTACAGAGGCTGTTTCTTTCTGGCCTTAAAGGACAGCACAAACAGATTAAAACCCCTCCTGCAAGCCCACAGTACTTTCTCCAGCCGTTTAACATCAACAAGGCGGCACAACTGGAACACAGGAGCTCCTATTAGGAGGTGACTTGCAATTTTCTACTAGCTGGTACTACTACATAGATGTGTTGAGACCAGTCTTTCCCACTGGGGAAACTACGGTAAACAAGGCCCAAGCAGTCAGCAGTATTTTTGCAACCACAATATCCAAGTTTTGTTCTGTGGGTGAGCTGCAGAAGCGCCAAACTCCAAACTGAAGAGTGAACACGCATTTCAAAGCGGCACCTTATTCATTTATCTTTGATTTGCAGTTCTCTACACCCCAGACAGAGTCAAGAAGCTGAGACATTCATTTCCTCAGAAGCTTTATTTTCATTCAAGCTACAGAAATAAAGCAGTACCTTCCAATTTCTCATTATACTTTCTGAATATTTGCACGGCTCAGGGTGAGATGCACTAGGATAACTACCCTGTACATATGGAGGAAGATAAGGCTCAAAAACTAGCTTTACTTCAAAGGATGCCAAACCTTACCTATGAGGTTGGCTCCAACTCTTCGATAACATTAATAGGCACAACATAAGGAAAAAAGATTGATCTAAACTACCTATTGTAAGCAAAATCCAGTAATTCATTACAGAAAGTCATCCAAAGAAACCTTTTAGAAATAACAAATCAGTTGTTTTCTACTTGAAAAAAAAAATAGAAAAAATAGATGAGTCATTTTTGCTTTATATATGATATATTCACACACATACTTTCAAGTATCATTTTCACTATTATCATACTTACATGGGTAGAGATAAAAAAGTGAAAACCCCATAAGCAGATTATGATACCAAAGAAGTCACACACAGTCTTTATCTGGGTTTAGCAACACCTGGAATTTGCCACGGTATCACAGTGACCAAAAAAGCAGTGACTGGACTCAAGTGTAATTTTTCCCTTTATTAAACATGTTTTAATAAGGCTTGAAAAGTATCAGGATTTAGAAAAATGGAGATGGGAAATGCACAGGCAGTCATAAACCCCACAGATTCACAGCTAAGCTTGTCACAGGCTCAGTGCTAGCAGGGAATTAAAAAAAATATCCGAATTCTGTTTGGTGAGCAGGCAAACGGACACCAATGGACTGACTTAAGCTAGGGTGTTTTTACATTCGAAGCATCACACAAAAACCAAGTTAATGCTAGGAAGCACAACCATCACCATGTGCTCAGCCACAATTCACATTTAGCTCAGGACATCAGAACCTGCTTTATTTCAAACTAGGAAGGCTAGGAGGGCATCCTACAGACTGCTGAGAAAGTGCCAGGCAGCCACCAGGCAAGAGCAGAAGTGAGCGTGGTTTTTATCCCAGGGGAAGGAATTTAAGTGCTTATTAAAGGCTTTGCTGCAGTGCCAGAGTAAGCCTGAAAACAAATCCTGATGGAATACAAAACCTCAAGAGCTAAAAGACAAAGTCTGTTTAAGCAGCTACAGTGACGAGTGTCCTGCAAAGAGATCAAAATGGAAAGTCTTCAAGATTTCACAGCTGCTGAAGCTCTGAAATGGAGAGGTCCAGCAGGTGCCTTCCACAGCCACCACTGGACTGGTTCTGCCTTGCAGGCCAACATGCTCTGCACTTCTGCTCTTCAAGTCTAGTTTGGATGGACAGGTATGAAGTGTCTCAAAGTGAAGTAAGTACCAACTATTTCCTTACTGGTGATGTAATTTTCATTTGTCCGTTTCTTGCCCAGTATGAAAAGGCACAAATTCTGCATAAAAAAAACACTGTAAGATCTAACTAAAACCTGTTCACAGAAAAAAAATAAATTGCAGAAACCACTGACTGTCCACTGTAAGATCTAACTAAAACCTATTCACAGAAAAAAAAATAAATTGCAGAAACCACTGACTGTCCTCAAGAGGGCAAAGTCATCCAACAGTTAAGTGCTAGGCAGTCTGAAAGCTCTATGGGTTTTTAAGCTCAACTATTTGGTTTAGTACTTCAGTGAAGGATGTTCTTAAAAATCTATTTTTAAAGCCAGCAGCCCCAGACTCAAAAGTAAAGCTTCTTGGAAACAAGGGAGGTCACATTTATCAAAGGACAGAGCCGTGTCTCTTTACTAGGCTGAAATGCAACGCTTCTTTCCTTTTAGCAAGAGTCCCACGGAGTCCAGAATATTTTTCCCAAGCATTTCTGCAGGAGGTGATCCCATTAGGTAGGATGGAAGTTTTGAGCTCAGTCCAAGTTTTGCCAAGAGCTATTTATTATTCCAAGTTCCCAGAATTTGGGTAACATTAAAAATTAAGTTTCCTGAGCTAGAGACAGCCTGAAACAAACACAGCGACAAAGAGCAACAACGGAAAGCACTGCACAGCCCCAGACTTACAGTAGCCCTGGAAGCTGTTAATTCATGAATATTCCTCATCTTTTACCCCTCCTTCCCAGGCTGTATTTTGGCACATTCTTACACCTCTTTGAACGCAGCAAGTTTGTGTTCTTCCCTTGCTCTGCTGGTTCTGTACCATGTAATACCACCTCTGAACAGATGCTTCAGACATTTATTCTTTAGTCTTCTCAAGCTTACTAAAACCACACAAACTATGGCTACCACTAAGCTGGTAATTGAAAGACATGGAATATTTTGTACCAAAACCAGATATTTAAACGTTTCCTGCTTTTTCCATCTTATGAGCCTGTGACTCCTATTAATATGCAGAATGGAGAGGTCTCCGCTTTCTCCCATAGTATAAGAATACAAACTACTCCATTATAATCAGAAGAACATTAGTATGCAGCACAAATTGATCTACAAGTTGGAGAAAACGAGTTTCATGGTCACTTGCTTCTTCTAGCGATGAACTAAAGCCATAGGTTATGTATTTGATAAAGCAAGTACGTAATTTAATTTTCACTCAAGTCTTCAAGAAATACAGCAACTGTTATTTGAGCAGTGAAGAGCCTCAAATCAACCTACTGGAAACGTTCATATTACAGTGCAAGTCAGCTGGCTGCTTAAACAGGCTCAGGCTCTAAAACCTGAGACCGCACCAAAGGAACCATCCATCACCTTTCTAGATGGACAAAATGCTGCTACCCTGAACAATATTCCAGTCAGTACTGTAGCGAAATGAAACACAACCAATACTATATACTTCTCACAACAGCACTCAGTTTAAACTCAATGCTCTCTACAAAAGGGCAGCACTACCTAAGTTTCTGGACTACACTCATTTTAGTGAGCCTTGCCCCAGCGCTCCCAAATTACAGATATGTGGACAATCTAATGTCACCACTCAGAAAACAGATCTGTCTTTACCTTCCCATGCACACAAGCATTACTGGTTTATTCAGAAATACCCCCTCTGTAAACACTACTCAGCTTGAAGATAATGATACAGAACAGAAATAGTTTAAAGAAATTTAAGTCCTATTAAACAAACCTGACTTGCTTTGCACACCTGCAGAACCAGGGCAGGCAACCAGTAACACCAGAATCCACAGAAACCAGCACACAAACAGCCCAATAGCTCTCCACATCCAGCATGCACCCTGGTTAGTGACCAACACTGAAGGCATAGTGTCATTAGACAGAGATGCCCGCTGTTAAGTGCTTCTATTAAACAGACGTAAGAATGATCCAGAAGTTAGTGTAGTAACTTTTTGGTATAGTCTGACACACTATTTACAACACACATTTCTTATAAAACATAAAATAAAGTGTTCAAATGTATTTAGAGACACTTCAGTGCCTTAATCAGGCAGATTTAAAAGCCTGGTTCAACTGAAGTTTCACTGCCAGTGCCTAAACTTGCTTTAAGGAGTTACCAGAAAGATCAAAACCCCAGTAAGCATCTGCCTTTAAGATCTTGGCAGGGCTTTATACCCTGTCTTCAGTTAAAGTACATCACACACTAAAAAAATAAGTTAGCAATAAAGCATTGATTTTGCTGCACATTCTGTTAAAGAATGGAAAGGAAAAGCCTCTCATACTATGCTCAAAAGCAGGAAGTTAACTCAACGGCCTTCAAAATTCTCCCCCAGTCCTGCAAGTCAAGCAAACTTACAGCTCGCTCCCACAGCAACTTTCAAGCCAATGAAAGTTCCATTTCCTTGGAAGACATACATTACAGCAGACTACCCAGATCCTCAAATACCTTTCTTTTGTAGCCATGTCTCTAGTGTGCTTTACCTGTACTTCATATAGGAATTACATACCTAAAGTAGAATCACTCACTTCAACGCTTTTAGTGTAGTGTAGCTCCTACCTGAAACCAGACAGCTTTCTATGCACTCTCAAATTTCCTGGTTGGCACAAACCAAAGTCAAAAGAGAAACAACGCAAACCACGATCAGTTAGTCCAACCACTTAGAAAAAACAGCAGCCACGTCAATATAATTTCACTTCGATTTAGGGTGCTATCTCTAATAGATTTATTAAAAGTTTCAACAGACTAGAGCTCCAGATTTTATCTTTCTTGGAAGACACTACGACAGAAGCCACAGTAGAGACTGCCTTGCCACAAGAAGTACAAATACTTGCTGTATAGATGGAGAAATAAAAGGACAAATCTAGTTGTCAAAAAGACAATTCACTGTACACATTTTATTTACAGTTTTGTACACTGTCTTAATATGAATGGGACCGCTTTTCTACTTGAGCCATTTTAACCAAAGCAAAATAACCTAAGTAATACAAAGTGTTAAAATACAGCGTAAGATACAAAAACAGACTTACTATTTCTATTAAGGAATGTAAATTATGGTGTTACATTAAAAAAATAATCCACAATAATGTTCAGGAAATCACACAGACAGATCACTGATTTGACTGAAATGCATGAATTTGTAGCAAAGCTTTGATGTTACAAAAAACCAAAAAATTACCAAAGAATGCACAAAATTAATGTTTATTCCACCTTTGTCATATTCCCAGATTCTTCACCAAATGTTACATGAGCAAAAACAACTGAAATCAAAATATCACTAATGTTACCAAATAGGGAAAACAAATAAATTAATCTAGCAGCCATCAGCATAGGTTACAGCAAAGATGATGCTGTAGAAGAAACTTTGCTAGAGAACTGTATGCACCATTATCTTTTCCAAACCAGCAAACTGTTACTGCATACAATGCACATGTAAAACAGAGCAATTTCCCGTGGGTACAGAAATGCAACTTCTTTGCTGAATACTGTGGATAAACAAACGGTGGGTTGGTTTTTTTTTGTAATAGTTATGTTTCTACCAAGCTATTACAGAGTGGGCCAGGAACACATTCATGGATTCAGGGGGTGAAGTGTACTAAAATTCTGATTGGTAATGGTTACTTCAGCCAAAATAGAAAAAAAAAATGAACACAGAAGTACAAGACAAAGGCAAATGAGACTTCTCACAAATCCTAGCAACACTTAGATGGAAATCAAATTTAAATGTAGTCCACTCTGCTTCTGAAGAGGCTTTGGTTCAGCTCCCAAATCTCGATTGCTTGACGCAGTCTCCTATGAAAGAATACTCTGAAGATGTCTTCTTAAACCACAAACCTATTTTTAGTGGTGGAGCCGCTTTTAGTAGCTGTGTCGGCATGGGACTGATAACCAATCACTATCTTTGGAGGAAGTCCTAATCTTTCCTTGTATACTCTCCTGGAGAAGAGAAATAAAACAATAGTTTAAGCAAAGCCCCTGGGAAGGAATTTGTAACAGGACACCAGCTTTTAAGGCCTGCTGACATCTTCATAAAATATAGTTGCCTATTTAGAAACTATTTCTAAAGTATGAAAAAAGGACTCAAACCAGGATTTTTCTAGTGACTTAACTATTAGAACATGACAAGCTCTTACCAAAACATAATTAACAGGCCTACATAAATGCAGAACACAGGGATTCTACTGCATTCATGTGAATACCATTAATATCAACAAGCTATATGCCCACATACAGAAACAAAAGAGCTACGAAGAAGTCATGGTCTGCAATTCCAGAACTACTGAGATAAAGTCACCTGAACCAAATAAACCAGCAATTCCCTGGAACAGTCAGTTTTCACCCTAACCATAATGAAGCAGTTTTCAGGACCACAGCTTATCCCAATTTTAACTGTTAAATAAAATCTGATATATTGTCTTTGGAGTTATGGCAGCAGGACAGCAGGTAGTCAGCATATCTTACCTTAGTCACTGTGTGTGTCAGTTTGCAAAAGTCTTAACTTTTTTACAGTTAGTTATCTAATGAAGTCATCTTAGCTTTTAGCTCATGGCTAATACCATTCTAAAACTGCACTCTGATGCCTACTAGGTTTGATATAAGGTTATTCTCTACTAGCAGAAGATCTGTACCCCAGTTCTGACTATTGTTAAACATGTACCTTTTAAGTCTGAACAAGACTGTTACAAAATTGTTAGTATAACGCAGACCCCACCAGATTAAAAAAGGCCCAAATGAGGAATGTGTCATGAGAGCCACCCAATAAATGAAAAATGTTTCTAAGCTACGATGCCTCACAGTTACAGTTTGGCCTAAAACAGATGTGCTAAACTAGATAACCTATGCAAACCAATGAAAATATTTAGTTGTCCAACAATGACTGAATTTAACAGCAAGTAGTTTTGAAGCATCAGTACTACAGCTTAAGGAACCCACTGGCTTTAGCAACACTTGCTAAATAGCAGAGCACAACATGTGTTTTCCATAGCAGAGAAGCACGATAATCTGAGACAACTACTGCTGCTTACTCAAATGAAGGCTACAAGCTGCTAGTACAATCAATAATCCATATAACTCAGCATTGTTTTGTTTCAACTCAGCATAACTTTGTATGATTTGCACTTAGACAAATGTAGGAAAACATCTGCAGAGTTTCACAGTATATCACTGACCAGCTTTTTTCAAATAAAAAAATCCTTGTGAGCTTAAGATTTACAGCACCCTTCTCTCATTTGTAAGCATGACTTTCCTGAGAAAATTCGTACTAACATTCTACTGTCACTGGCTATCCACCTGTACAAAGAGGCATCCTGCAACACAATCCACATTATCTACAGCTGTTGGTTACAATGCCTCACTGTGAAATGAAAAGCTGACGAGACTTATGTTCAATTCTTCATTCTTTCTAAACTACAGTGAAGGTAGTGCAGAAGCGCAAAGAACTTACTAACATGAGCCCACACAATAAAACTACAAACCACCACAAATAATTTGGCACTGAGTTACTTTAACTTGGGATACAGCTCTGCACAGGCTACATTTGCCTCAAGTGCATTCTCTATCAAGTTAGCTGGCATTAAATGCAGTTACATTTCAGATATTCAAGACACCAAACACATTACTTACCCTATATGCGTAACAGCATCCCTGTTTTCACATTCAGTTGTCCATATTGCTATTTTATCACCCTTAGTTCTAACATTAACAACAGCACCACATACGTCATCACTGTAGTCATCAAACGACTCCCCAATAAGGCACAGCAGCTACAAAACAAAGATCAACCATTAAAAGTGGCAGTTCAAACTCAGAAGCCTGTCCACAGCAAACAGTGTACACAAAGGACTTTGAGGAATACTACATTTTACTGCTTACAGCCACTTGCCATTCAGCATTGTTTATTGCAGTATCTTCTTGAAGTTCCAAATGTTACAAGTGAAGGTAAACTCAGCTGTAGTGGGATATCTTCCTCTTATTTTGAGCTTTTCATCTCTCCTCCTGGCCCAGGCAACTGCAAGTTCTGCCAGCTGATCATTTACACAGTGTTGCCTCCCACCCCATCCTCCCAATCCAAAACCAGGTAAGACTTCAAGGAATTTATTCTTGTTTCTAAACTACATTTAACACAGGTAGACAAATATGAAATAGTGT
This sequence comes from Mesitornis unicolor, assembly GCF_000695765.1. Classification (NCBI taxonomy): domain Eukaryota; kingdom Metazoa; phylum Chordata; class Aves; order Mesitornithiformes; family Mesitornithidae; genus Mesitornis; species Mesitornis unicolor. The sequence continues at coordinate 32,167 of NW_010166143.1, forward strand.
TAAAATTCATTATCGAGGAAGAACCTGTGAAGAACTATTTGGGCAATGTCAACTTTGTAAGGTTTAACTTCAATTCTGAAGTATATCCATTCAGAGACAGATCAGACTGCAACTTAGATGAAAAATGCTATCTAATGAAGTGTTACTTCCTATCAGCACACTCGGGAAGCTTCAGAGTTCCCACAAAATCTAAAGTGGGAATCACTCATCCTGAGCAGTGTGTAATACAAGTGCAACCACACAAGTGTACAAGTCATACAAGATCCTCCTCATCAGATTTCTAATGGTGAAGCTTGAAACTGGCAAAGGTGGCACCCCTCAGGAACACCAGATTGAGTTAGGTCACATCCCCAACTCTGAAAGTGATTCTAAAGTCTACAATTTGCAACTTGTAAAACAAGCGATTTTTGAAAACTGAAAATTTCTTGTGGTTAAGACAGATTAACCTAGCCCATGCTGAATTAAAAATCCTTCTGCACACTGAAGTATTAGTCTCCAAATGAATGCTTGTTTACTTCACTTGCACAGTACATTAAATACACTGCCATTATACTGATCTTCCAGAATCACTTATAACATTTGGAAATTCACCACACTTGCAACTTTTTGAACAAAGCAGGTCTTTTAGTACCCATGATAGCTGTAAGGGCTGACTTCATCAAGGAAATACAAACAGGACAAAGTGTGCCACTGAAAAAATCAGGTATAACTACACATACTTCAAATGTTACACCAAATTGCAGGATGCACATGTTCACCGAGTAATGAAAGCCATAAGTGTTTAAGTTTAAACCACACACAAACATTTAAAATATTGATCAGTACATGCACAGATGACCCCACACCCAAACACTACAGTCAAGTACATTCTTCATGAATGCTGCACAACCAGGAAAAAATGTCTTCTCAGGTGAAGTTTGGTTTACAGTTAAGAATAGTAAAGATCATTAGATAAGCATAAAAACTCGTTACAAAGGGGAGTGACAAAGGACGAGGTATTGATTTTTATTGGAAAAAGTTACAAATAATTACTGGAATTAGAAGCAACAGCCTTGTTTTAGAGCACATACCCCAGTCACCTGGGTATCCAGGCTCTGTGTCACTGCTTGCTGCTAAACAAAAAGCAAAGCTCTCTAGCCTGAAGTCTACACAGACTATCTGCATGTTTCCAATCCATATGCAGTGGTTATTAAGTCACAAGGACTCATACAGGCATTTACGGGGAGAGGCAAAACGCACAGAGCAAGATGTTGATTTACTCATGTCAGTCATTTTGCCTTGTAGCACAATGCTCATCACCCTTTCTTCAAATCACTGCTGCAGTGACTAGAAAGATCCTAATGGCTCTGGCACTTTGGACACCTCTGCTTTGATCCTGAAGGCCCTTTCTCCCTGTCAAAGGGGTATAATACTTCTGGCCTCTCACACAAATGGGAAAAAAACGCCAAATAAGATTGCTTTGCATTGTACTGCCTGCAATCCATGACCCTAAAACCCAGATCACACCAGACACTTTTAGGCTCTTATGAGTCAGTTTCTAGAAGATACAGCTGTATCCTTTTCTACAAAAGATCTACTGAAGTTCACATAATCTCTAGAAGTATATTTATCATCCAAAAAAAATCTATTCCAGAAAAATAACAGCAATAGAAAAAAAAGCATTTTATAGTGCACGGGAAGTATGTGCTATTACTTGCCTATCCTAGAGTTAAGGTAAGTACAGAAAGAAAAACAAATCTGAAAAATCCTTTGTTTTAACAAAACAAAAACCTGAAAAACCATCCACTTGTCAAAGTATTTGTAAAAGAAATTCTTACATTTAAGCAGGTAAATTTGGAGTCACATTCAAGACAAAGTAGTATTTTCCCAGTAGTTCAACAGCTATAAAAGGTTAACCTGTCCTGCAGAATTATCTCTATTGCTGCCCATTGTAAGAAAATATTCAACTGAATACAACTACATTGAGCACCACTACTGAAAAACAGTGTTTCAAATACAGCCTGTCAATAAAACCTTACAGGACACTGTGCTGCCAGCAAGTTAGAAGTCTACTGTGGCACACAGAAAGAACAAACCAGTCAAATACAAATGCAAGGTTCTTCAGTTGCAACTTGTAATGCCACAGTGCTTACTGTCTCTAGCCAGAAGCGATCAAGGTCACTTCGTCTCTGCTGTTTGTTTAGTGTAATGAGCCATCGTCCTCCTCGCTTGTTCTTTTCATCTTCCCACATGGGTTCAATCCCATCCTACAAAGAACAGCCAGAAGTTAAATCAGACTTCATCTGTATTTTTCCCCTGAAGAATAACCAAAAGGCCCGTGATAACTAGAATAACTTCAGAAAAAAAGTGTAGTTTAAGATACATACCTGTCCAGAAACACTGTCTCACACCACTCTCAAAGTTCCAAAACAGCTTAAGAAGTGTGCTTTCTCTAATGAATTTTAATTTCTGCAGAAGAATCACAGCCCTGGCAAAAGTCTTGGCTGCACCACATTACATAAAGAAACTGTGGGAACAGGCAGTCAAGCATCCACCCTGTCCCATGTGAAACCAGGTAAAATTAGCAACTACATTATGGAGTCCTTATTTTAAGTCTTGGACTCACTGCAAGATTGGCCAACTGTTTCAGTTATGCACAAAGATTACTTCACCGAAACAGACACCCTTGGCAGTCTCTCTTAATGACTTCCTGCGCACACAAGGTGAGAATAAAAGGGTTTTAATTTCCAGGGCCAAAAAAATCAACACACCATTTAGAAGCAAATTGCATTCCGAATCATGCTTTACCAACGGCCCTGCACTGAATTAAATAACTCTGGATGTGCTGATCTAGCAAAGCAGCCAGCAGCCACTCCCATATCCATCAGCTACACTGCACTTCAGCAAAGTCAGTCATTAAAAACAGGTAACTGTCTAGACAGAGAAATTTGGTTAAGAAATGTCTCTTAAGAGTCGCCCTACAGAACTTTGGCTAAAAACTATTTAAGTGTTCAACATGCAGGGTGGAGTGGTGTCAGCTCACTTTAACACCCTCACTGGCAGCTGCAGAGCTCAAACTACTTCATCACCTATAAGAGGCACTCATATGAGGTCACAATTGAAGGACAATGGCAAAAGATTGCTCAGAAGCCTGCAACAGTTGCCAATTCCCTACCTGTTTCATGCATTTAAATAACTAAATTATTGCTGATGATATGCAAACAGAAAAGATACACATACTTAATACACAAATTTAAGATTCATGCAAAAAATACAAGCATGATCCATAGATATCCTAACCTCTGAAGGCCCTACAGCCCTCAAAGTTTACTAGTAACAATATTTTAGGTGACTGAGAAGCGTTAACTTCCCAAACACAAGCATCACCTCTTCACTACCTAAAGCTGCTGAGGTTTACAAACTATGTGCACAGTCTGAGGAGCCCCAGGCAGCAGCTGTTTTATATGCAAAAGAGGAACCAGGCACCAGTACTTAGAGGACTATTTATATTTGTATCCAGAAAGGAAGCTGTGTGTTAGAAGCACTTAAAAGATAGGTCAGGATTTAATTCAGAGCTCCAGTCCAGATCTCCACTCCAGCTGAGGCAAGATTTCGCACGCACTTTCTCATCAGTATTTCCTTTTCACTACTCTGAACACTTCTTCAGCATGCTTTAAGTGTCACTGTTGGCTACAATTTTCTATTTCATACATAAGTAACATAGCATGTAACTGGTGGAGCATTGTACACCTGTCTAGTAGTGCTCATAAAGAATACTGGAAAACACTGCAGCCCCCCGAGAACTCAGACATTTTAACTCATTTCATGTCACACCAAATGACAGCACTAGAAAACCTTAAGTCTCTAATAATTAAATTATTTGCACAAGCATCTCAAACACAGAATGAAGGCAAACATAGCAACAGATTAAAACGTACAGTCCATGAAGCATGTTAAAGCAAACACTTGCATTTTCAGAACTAGTGACAGCACGCTTTTCAGAGCACGTTGTTTAGGACTTCCTAAAAAAATTAACACCTTTAGGACATTCCCAACCGTGTTCCCAAATATCTGAAGTGAAATACTTGGACAGTGTCTTGCTTGGTTCGGAAATCAATCATCAACATCCATAACTGAAGAAAAAAAGGTTAGCAAGCATACCTTAAAGAGCGAGTAGTCACAACCAGGCATTAAATTACTAGAGAGCTGGATATGGTTGTATAAACTATTGGAGGGAAAAAAGCACGATTAAAAACTAAGCATTATTTTAAGGTATAAAATTCTTACAGAATTTAAGACACAAGAACAAATAAAATACAACAATTAAAAAGCACTGAAGTTATTTCAGAAGCAACCTTATTTCCTAAGTACTTTTCAGCAATATAAAAGCATTAGCTTTAAGATGTTCTGGGTTTAAAGCAGAATGGAAACTGGTTTATGAACACTAGCAGCATTCCCATAGAACAGTATTTTCCAGAAACATCAATGCTTTTTTAAAGCTAGTACTTACCAAGTTACTAGAAACACTGAACTTCATGACACCAAGTTCTGTGTGCATGTGTACTCTGCACATATACATACATGGGACAGGGATAATTGTTTATCTTTCTAAGGCTACTTCCTCTGCAGAGAGAGGTTTTTGAAGAAATATTCAACTTTGCTCTTTGACACAATGCTCTAGGGAGGAAGGCTGCAGGCCTGATAATTCCAATTGAAATAAAGACTCAAAAGGCAAGAACAGATGACTGAAACAACAACACATAAAAGATATACTCCAAATTTAATTTACAACTATGCAATTTAGAGAAAAAAAAACCCAAAGGAGTACATACTGTCTCCTCCTCTGCAAGAAGATACATGCTTTTTTTCCTGCACTGTTATGGTCAGACTTCAGAAAAATGCCTGCACATACCACGGTAACCTGTAATCCAGGAACCTGTCCATGGTCCAGGACCAAAAAGGAAATTAGTTACTGCAATGTTGTAACAGTTAGAAATCAGGCATAGGAATTTACAGAGCCAGTTACAGATTTACCAGCTTCCTTCCTTGAAGTTTACCTTAACCTTAAGATTTTCTACACAGAACAAGACAACTATTTCCCACTCAGACCACAACAGAGGCATTAACTTCTCAATTGCTTGTGACCAGTTTTGTACCTTGACTGCAGACATATAGATTAAGCACTTTTTGGACTACAAATACTATCTTCATTATACGAGCTCAAAAAACTTATTTTGAAGCTACTTTAATAGTGAGCTTCAAAACTGAACCTCCCATCAAATACCTCAAGACTGCAAACTAGAGTTCACTCAACTATCTATCACTTCCATTGTAGGAATGGGAAGCTGGTTACAAGCACAGAGTCCTATTACCCTCCCTTTGACAACTGCATTGATAAATACTTGACATTTTCAGTGGTTTTTTTCCTGTTGGTGCTAATGGGTCACTGAGAGGTCTCATTATTCAACGAAGAGACACCAGCTCTCCCTTACTGATCACATCCAGAACCACCCTACCACACAATGTAGCACAAAACACTAAGATCAAATATATAATGCATTTTTTTCAGCTTCAATTTCATATCATTTGCATTTTCTCCAAAATTCATTATTACAGCAGGCCAAATCTTCCAAATAAGATACCTGAAGGAAGTGCTTGCAAAGCACAGACCTACCTTCAAAGGCTTTGTTCTTGCTGTTTGAGCCTAACTGCTTTTGCAGACCTTCAACTCAGAACGAAGGCATTTTCTTCTATAACCTTTAATGAACTTATTTCAAGGATACCATTAAGCTGCATCAGTCTCCCAAGTACTATGCTCTTGAACATCTGAAGTGAGCCAGCTGTCTGAGAATTTAATCAACTAGCAAAATTTGGGGCCAAGGAAGTGACAATCAGTTGGCTACAAGAATTTACAAATTCATGTTACTGTGAGACAGCTACTGCACAAATACAAAGTTCTACATGTATGTCATGTACCTATGAATATATAAGCAGTGTTAACAGCAAGACAATGTGCATTTAAAGTATAAAAAAATTCTCCAATCACATTTTCTTCAAAGGCTACATTCTGCCACATTCTGAAGAATGGGGGAGGCCTGACCTTCAACTTTGCGAACAGTTCAGATTACACCCAGAAAGTTGCAGTTAATGGAGTACCTTTCGGTTTGGTTTTGTGTTGTGGTGGTTTGTTGGGTGGGGTTTGTGGGTTTTTTTGTTTTGTTTTGGTGGTTGTTTTTTTTTCCTTTGGCAAAAGCTTTGCCAACATATAACAGGATTATTATGCAGATTGAAAAGTTTTACTTACGCCCAAAAGTCTTCAACAGTATCAAACTTTGAGATAAGACGAAGATTTGCTTGCCAAGTTTTGCTCTTGTCATTTTTAAAAAACCAGAGTGCCCATCTAGAGGAAAACAATAAAAAACAGAAATGAAAGTATATTAAAATATAATTGTTTTGCTATACTCAAACTAATTGCAAACCTTAAGATATTATCAGCATGGAAGTCAATTTTCATCTATACGCTACAGGGGAAACTCAGTTCTCAAATCCAACTCTTTGCAGATCAACAATATCTGTGTTCCCATTACAAGACTCATGACAGACTTGATCGGTCTATTTAGATAAATATTTTAAATAGTTTTGGAACATTCCTAAGTCTCTAAGCCTCGGATGTTTCTTCTTGCCACCACTGCTAAACTTCAATCCTCTACCACAAATAACTGATTATGGTCTGAAACAACACCAACTATTCAAACTAGGAGCACAGCTCCCTTTCCAGTCATTTCCTTGTAAAGGTTACAAAAGCTAATTATATCACTGCAAAGCTATACATGACATCAAAGTTTCCCAAGCACTCGCATGCTAGGAGAGAAGAAATTTTAGAAGGAAGCTGTTTTAAGCTTACTAATGGCAACAATCTTAAAAAAATACCACCGACTTTACCTCAATGTTTTTAAGTCTTCACACCCAAAGACAAGACTAAATGAAAAAAATCTTCCATCCAATTTTCTTCATCATTATCTCTGCCGAGTACAAATCTCAACACATAGAATAAACAGAACCTTTCACACAAAGATGCTCTTTCTGGATCTAAAGAGCATTGTTAAAAACGCTGGAAGAGGATACCTGATGAGGCATTTAACAAAACAGGCTTATTTTTCATTCTGATAGTTTCAGTAGTGTTGAAATCACTCAGGTTAGCACTAGAGTGAATTTATCTTCTCACAGCAGAGTACTTTAGTAAAGTCACCAGGTCAGTCTAGTCAGTTCCGAGACCTTTCCCGACATTTCGGACCTCGTTTTAAAAGTTTATTATTTTCCTGTAACCGCCCCACTATGTAATCAATGCACCAATGTAATCAAAGTGTTTAGAGGAAGAAGAGGAAGGGTGGAAGCTGAGAAAGACAACAAAGGAAAATAAGACACGCACAACACTACAGCACAGAGTGGCTTTCTATGCTTGCTCAAAACTTAGAAAAAGAGCAAGGTGCCACTTGGTAACAGATTCACTTTGGGGCAGCACCAACACTAAGTACTGAGCACTCCTCATCAGCTCTTCAGCTTACTTGGAGAAAATTTACTTCCTAGCTGCTCTTTTTGAAGTATATGTACGCTGCTGGAGTAACTTTTGTGCATGCTTAAAGGAATTCAACCTGTAAGCTTATAATATCTTTACTGCAGAGAGGTAGTTCAAATTGAGGTTTTCAACTACGTAGCTCCTTGTTAAAGTTCTCATTGTCTCTACAGCTCAGTAAAAAGCTGAGAAGTAGCTTTTCAAGCTTTTAAGACATAGCTGTTTTTGCACACTGAACATTGAGAGGGCTTTGATTTTTCAAATAACTTTTCTTAACTATTCTTTTAACTACTTCTCTATGTTTTTCTCATTAAACAAGAAAATTTAAGTGCCCTATAGGTTTTTTTGGTGACACATTGGTACAGATGTGTGTATGTGTACTTTACAGGGCTGCTTCTGCTGTGCTTCCTACAGCTAATGAAAACAATATTACTGTAGACACCAAGCACTCATATAATCAAGTCTAATAAGCTCTTTGGCTGATTAACACAGCTTCCACTATTTTCAGTTCCAAAGAGGAGAAAAAAAATGGTAAAATATGAAGGAGTAAGACTCTCAATAAGAAATAAGAACACGAAATCTTTACCACTGACACCTTTATTGCTCAAAGTAGAAGGAAGAAGGGAAGACTTTCCAGTTCTGCTTGGCAGCAACTTCATCTCAGTGTCAGCCTCTTAAAACACATCAGACAAAGGCACCTTGCCCCCAACCAAAAGCAAAGCCACACTCTTTCCAATTACCTGGCTGCATTATGGAAATTTGCAAAGACTTTCAGCTTCTGCAACAACACTACGCAAAAAGGCTCTAAATTACAGCAGGAGCAGATTTTATTTCCTCTGCAACCTCACTGCAAAAATCTTTAAAAAAACTGAGAACTCTCTAAAAGCTGCTAGAAAATAGAAGGTAAACGAGAGCTGTAAAGCCAAAGGCATTCTTCTGTCTTTGGCAAAGTTGCAATCATGCTTCTGTACTGTTTACCTGTTTTGTAGTGGATGCTTAATATACTGTTCAGGGCTGGCAACCTCCTGGCTAGGTGCTGGCTCAGTTTTCTCCTCTTCTGAAGGCTGAGGGTTGGGAGTGGTTTCCTGTTTGAAGAAAGGAGTTATTAATACATTCCTTCTCAATTTTTATTCAAGTAATTTAGTTCTTTGAAGTAACTTTAAGAAGGCTGAAGTCAAGAGTTCCTCTAATTTATCTTGGATTAGAGGCCCAAATCACATCACGGAAGCACAACCTGCATCCCTTTAGATTTCAACATCTGAGCAGGTGTTATAATAAATACTAACTGCAGGAATTCACATTCTACTGTTAAATGAGACGCAAAGCAAATCACTGGTTTCCAGAATGGTTTACTTAACATACTTGTCTTATTTTGAAACAGTTCTGAGAGTTATTTCAGAAATACACAGTATGCTATGTTATCTAAAATATGCACATCTCAATTAACTTCCAGAATAATAATTTCAAAAGGAAAATAATTTTAATTGGTTTTTAACAAAGCATCATTGGAAACAGATGTATATGCCCTTTTTATTTAGAGAAATCTGTTATTACAAGTAGGAGACACACCTACAGCTCTCAGCTATTAGAAGCAGCTAGAAACCAAACCAGTAAATAGTTGTCCTTGTATTTGCAACATCACTACCAAACAAAGCTTCAGCCACCAAACAGCAGAATTTGGACACATATTAGTTCTCAAATGTCAAACTGAAATAAATGTAATTACACATTACCACAGATGAGACTGATTCCAAGTATCATTTTTTCAGATCTCTAGAGACAGTGCTAGAGATGTCAAATATACTTTAACACAAAGAAGTGAAACTATATATTCCCTTTGCATGCAAACCCCCTCCAGCTTGTTATTCAGTTGGAGAAGCCACTGTGTCAGGTTTGAAATTCTAATGCCATTCCTTCAAACCAGGGAAGACAAAGCTTTATTGTGAGGCCAAGTGCTCCTGCCAGTTACCACCATCTCTCCCTAATCTGCAATCCCTGCTAGAATATTGCAGAGACAAGGACTGAGGACCAGAGCTCATTCCCTACAGCCAACAAAGAAGTGCCTGTACAGCTGACCCCACAAAAGAACAAGCACTTCAGTAACACCAACAAATACTAACTACAGCAAGACCCAAAGACACCACACACTCCTGAATGCAGCAATAGAAAAGCAGTACTTAAAAATTAATTTCAACTTTGTGGTCTTAGGAGAACAAAGCAATGTAGGCATGGATTAAGTAATGCTAAGTCACTGGAACGGTTTACTCCAGACTTCCATGTTACTCAGTTTATCATCACCAAAGCTGCTGAAAAGTGGAATGGATTTGAAGTGATAACATAAGCAAATACTGTTTAACCTTCACAGTCCCAGCTGGCAAACTCTTCCAATAATACCTAAAGATCTGTCTTAAACAGGGACTTTCTTTTCATCATCAATATATTTAGCATTATTAAGCATATTATATTTTACTTCAGGGAAGTTACACCTTTATGCACGATGCTTTAGTTTAGCACCCAGGAAAAAAACCAACTCTGCTCAAAAGCTAATTTACATCATGTTTAAGAATGTTTTCATATGCTCCCAGCTTCAGAGTGAAAAGTCTGAAATGAGAAGGCCCAACAGGGGCAGTGAAAACTAGGATAGAGCTCAGATTTATACAGTACAAGGGGCAGGTAGTACAATTTCCTGCTCCTTAATAAACCTAAATGCTGTCTGCAGATTCCCTAATGGGGAGCATCACTGACAAACCCACAGAGCGGTGTGGAAACATCTGTCAAATCTCCTTCAGTGTAACACTATAAAAAGCTAAACAGATCTTCAAAAAGCTTAGCGAGTGCTTCAAATTCTGTGTAGAAAAAAATTTCTAGTGTTAGCCTCATTGATTTTTAAGTTGATGGGATCAAATAGACATCTTTCCCTTTAATCACATACAAAAACCCTACAGAACAAATTAAGATGGTCAGCGCACAAAGGCTGTATTTTATAATACACCAAAGAGGCATTTCAATATTTCCTCCTCCAAGTTATCATTTGTATTATACTACACAAAGCCTAGTACAGACAACTACAGTTCAAGCGTTGCACCTTCAGGGGCTTCTAACTAGAAAAGTTAGGAACATTACATGCACAAATACAACCAGCATACAAGAAAAAATCTCGTTGATATTCTGGAGGTAAACTAAGCACTAGGTTTTGTGATAAAGCTTGTTTTCATTCACAACACTGATATTGTGACATTAATATTTACAATTGATTTACAAATGCTATTACACTAAAGATTTCTACATCAAATGGACTCTTTATTGATGAATGCAAAGAATCTTCCAGAAATCATTTCAGTAGAGAATCTCATTCCTGTTTGCTCAGCAAATAGCTTTCAATGTACAAAGAGCTAATCCTAAAGTCAGTCTTCCAGAAGTATCATAACTATATAAACCAGAATAATCAACACAAAGCTATTGAGCACATGCAGGGCTATGCCATTTCATAACTTCTCATACAAGAGAACATCAGAGAGACTTAAGGTAGCACTTCTAGCCAATTTAAAAAAAAAATGTAATGAGCCTCAATACCTGCCCAGTATACCAATGGTCACATAACTGTGTGAAAGTCCATTTCCAGACAAATGGAAGACACTTGACTCAGCACCAAAGTTTTCAATAAGTCACCACAATAACAAGTCCGTTAAGATACCTGGAAAGCTACCTAACAATAATGAAACTCAGACTAACCATTATTTCAACATCGTGCCCAAAACAGTGCATGACACCTTACCTCTGAGGACCAGCTAACTCTGATCTTGACCCAGGATTACACCACTCCCCTCAGACTAACCCAGCCAGAAAAGATTTATTTTTTCCAGCACCAGGCTGCCCATCAAGGACAGGTACAGCTGCACACACCAGAATAAACCTGGAAGGCAGCATAAAGTTGGAAGCAGAGCTTTCTATCACAAAACAGTTGTCTGGCTCATCTCAGGCAGAAGCCTAAAGCCACTTGTTTCACATTTCCCACTGCCATCAATGAGAACAGAAAAAAGGATCATTTTAATTTTTTGCTGGTTAATCACATCAGCTCTCGTTTCCTTTCATCTTACCTTTATCTCACTGGTGTGACTGCCAAGCTAGAGCATTTGTACAGAAACACACTTAGTCCAATACAAAGTATGTATGTTCACCAACTGGCACTCAAAGTCCATTTCTTGTATCCATCCTCTTTCCAGCAATTGAAATTCTACCCCAAACCTGAAGCATGCAAGTTTTAATCTTGTATTTATGGAATCTGTTAATTAAAGTGACATTGTACAAATTTTACCAATTCACACCTTGAAATCTTGCAATTGCTACACTGTTACCTTACAGAAGTCAGGCTCTCTCCACCAGCAGTTTCTGGACTATTAAATTAAAAATCCTTCTTAATACTTCACTATCACTCATAACTAATGAATTCTTTAATCTAAAATTGACTTTGCGCCTACTATTAAACTAAGACACCACTGGGTTTGCTGCTTTTAAAAGAGATGTCATAAAATAGGGTAGTATTACCAGATAAACTGGAAAGCTTCATACAGCCAATCCTACTCCTCATGCACAAGACAGCACGTAATTAAAGTGACATTATTCATTACCCACATGGCTTTTTTTTGAGGTAGGAATCAGCTTGCAGAAGTCCATGAAACATTTGCCTACTCAGCATTTAATGACTGTGCATATCTGCACTTTACTTGGGTTCTGACACTTGCAAGTTTAATTGCAGTTATTATTTCTCCACAGCATATAATGACCAACATATCAAAGGAAGGTGTGCGTGACACCGGGACAGGAAACAAAGAGCACTTACAGTAAAATCTGCTTAATCAGGTTTGGCTATTGAAGGGAACAACTAGCTTGACTAGGTTTTACCAAATGCTTTGAAGCACTGGCCAGAGCACATTTGTGTCATCTAATTGTCTACAGACATTGTTCAGGAAGTCCAGTTGAGAGGGCACAACATTTACGTCCTAAAAGAACATAACCTAGCACTGTTATGCATTCTTGTCAAAGAAAAACAGTGGAAGTGGCTTCCAAAGTTTTTTTGCATTAAACCAAAATAAGTTACATTTGACAGTTTCCACCTTCTTGTTTAGGGTTTCCAACAGAATGAGAAAACTGCACATCTCTCATCAGATGTCTAGGGAAAAAGCATTATCAACTATCTGCGAGCCTTCATGCTTCCTGCAGAAAACTGCTACTACATTGCAGTTAGGGTAACAATTCACAAGACACAAAAATCAAGAGCTAATTATTTCAAAATATCCGGGGAGGGGGGGGGGAAGGATTTAAGTCCACTCACAAGCAAGCATTGCGTTTTAAAAAATCCAACCAAAAGATGACCTGATAGGCAACTCCGAGAAATGAATATAGAGGGTAAAAGTCACACATAGTATGTGTAATACCAACTGGAAAAGAGGTAGCAATAGCCACCTGGCACCAATTAAACAGTGTTAAAGATCTTTCCAGACACCAGGATGGAGAAAAATTTTCTAGGCATGACATAAGGCCTAATACAGAGCAACTACCCTAACTGCATACATTATTACTTAGACCACCACAGATTTTTAGAAAGGCATTCACTGTTAGAACACAAACACAGGATGTGATTTTAAATGAGTGACACCCCACCAAATTAGAACAGAAGTGCAAGACACATACAGGAGGACAGGAACAAAAGCCTGAAGCAGCGTCGTTACACGCCGCCTCCACGGTCAGAGTAGCACAACGGTTTGTTTTGGGTTTTTTTAGGAAATGTAATCTCAGGTTTTAAAAGATGTCAAACGGGCTGTAAATATTCTTTGCATCTGAAAAATTAGTTTCATATACTTGGAAGTACTGGTAAGATTTTCAACATTTAACTCGTAACTTTCTGACTAGAATGATCAAAAAAGTCACAGGGTGTATCAAAATACTTGGGTGTCTTTGTGTTTTACAGTCTAGCTCCCAAGGCAGGCTGCCCTCGCGCTACCACTTCCCACCCCAGTTTGCTGCTGCCTTTGCTACTACTGGAACATGAAATCAGTCTATGGGGTAAGCGGACTTTCCACATCTCATGCTCTGTTACTACTAAGGCACGCAGACAAGAAAACAAAAACTTCCCAAAACTACTGAGGAGAACACTTCAGATGACTCAAGGGACAAAACACCTCTACTCCCCCACACACTTCTACACAATAGACACAGAAGCACTCCAAATTACTGCGAGTATATTGAGTCACTCTTATAACCAAGCATAGAAGTGTGTATCAGCTGAAAAATTAAGACACATTCAATCTTCAGAAAAGCATTTAAAACAAAGTTTTATAGTGTACAGATGCTCAAGCGATCGGTATTCAACCAAACAGATAAAAGCACTGAACATACTACTGGTGTGCCCCATTATTATAAAGCGTGTAATGTGCAGAAACTACTTCGAAACAGCAAAGAAACGAGAAAAACTGACCACTATTTCAAAGATTATTCATTTAAACAACTGCTCCACACATTTAGAAAAAAAGAGACTTTTAAGCAGTTAACATTTTACTGCCTTACATCCACTATATAGGCATCAAGGACAAATGCCACTTTCAGGCAGCTACATTACTGTGTATTACATGGCACACACATCAGTAAATCACACACTTGGCACCTCCATAATGTGAGCATTTTAAAGAGAAATAGGTTTTAGGACTTTATGAACTAAATGAGTGCTCTAAGTTTCTAGGTTAGAGCAGCCTCAACTCACATTTAACCTTCACTTTAGAACATTTCAAAAGTGAAAGACAAATCGTTTGAGAAAAAAGTCACATTAATTAGCTTTAAAACTCTGCATTTTTCTTTCACAGTGCAAACTCTCTACAAACATCCCTGACGTGATCCTCCCCTCAAAATCTGCACTGATCTTTAAAAGTTGCCAAAAGTGTCACATTTTCTCCTCAGAATTTCTTGTGTATCTCCACACCTGCAGGGAGTATCAGTAAATGAAACACAACTCAGTCCCATATGCTATTTTTATGCATTACCTTGAAATAAGCTTGACATTTTATACACTGTGTGAAATGTGATTTAAAAAAAAAAAATTCCAGAAAAAAATGTTTATCTCAAAAAATTTACAAGTTGTCCATAATCTTCCTGCTCTTAGAGGAAGCTTCGCATTCAGCAAGAAACCTAATTTACAATTTCAAAGTTTGACAGACATTCTCAATTATCAAATAGCACACAAGATACATTTATCCTGCATCATTTCAGAAAAATGCAATGAGCAAGCAACTGTTGACAATACCACAGCCGAGCACCTTACTGATTTCAACCGCAGCAGGTCACTGACTGTGTTACAGCAGAAACACCCAGTGATACGAGTAAGGCCAAAGTTGAACACAGCCTACACTGAATTTACACATTGTCTGTCAATAACACAAAAAAATACCTTTCAGCCTACCTTGAATTTCAGGAGGTATTTTGAACTCTGCAGAATTTCAGGGCCCTACGCTATTATGTATGCAACCCCTGAGATAATACTCTCTCATCTAAAGTTTTTAGTGCTACCTGTTGATGATTGGCTGTTTAAAAAAAGCACGTAACTGAAGTTTCACCTGTGTATCTTAAAATGCAGAGTTAAAGTCACAAGAATCGCATGTGCACAAGTGTAACGATAACTGTCATGAAGGAAAAAAAGTTACTTCCACATGATTTATACACACCCAGAAGTTACAGGCTTTGTGCAGCTCATTTTAGAGTCACCTTTGGTAAACTACTGTTTACTATAGCACTACTATTGGTTCTGTTATTGACTTGGTGGACTTTTGCACAGTGTTATCTGACCACATTTAAACCTCAAAGGCTACAATATGAGCACACTCTACTAGGACACACTTCTGCATACTCTCACAAATTGAACTAGAACTGCCTTAAAAGAAAACCAAATGTGAAGAGCACAAGAAAAACAGAGTTTAAACCTGTCAGTGTTGCAGAGGCTTAAGTTTTCCCTGCAGTGCAGAAGTGAACCACTGTGCAACAAGGTCTGTATTTACTAAGAATAACCCTGCTTTTCTTAGCAACTTCCATGGGACTCTGCAGTACTCTAAACTCAAGTTTCAATACTCCTAAAGTGTTTCAAACATTTTTTTCTAGCCCCTTAACAAGACTTAAAATGCGTGTTACATTTGAGAGCATGGAAGTACTAGAAACATAACTGATTTTAGTAGGAACCTACACTGGAACAACAACAAGAAGACACTTTCAGTAGTGTTTTGCATTTCCTGAGACATTCTCACACCAGGGAAGTATCACAGAAGACATCTTTACAAACCTAGGTCCAGACTTTGAAGATCAGCAACAGAAAGGCTTCCCTATGATCAAAAGGTAACCCAAGTCCCAACCACACATACAATTAATTTTTTCAATTGAAAACCATGTAGTATTTCTGCAACATTAAGCATCTATGACCTCAGTCACGATGCAGGTTTAACTTTAAGCTTAGGCAGGAGCAGTGTGAGTCATCTAAAAGGACAATAAACAAAAATATTATTTTTTAAAAAATTCAAAAATAAGTAAGCATAACTGATACTTGTTTCCTTAAGTCAAACATACTTCAGCTATGGCAGAACATTCAACAGCAGCAGCATTAAACTGTTGAGAGTGATGCCCTATCATCCACTTTTACAGGCTCAGCACAACTGTTTGCCACTGCACAGACAACCGGATCTGGGAAACACTGTGGCAAATTCAGTCATTTCTTTTTGGCTAAACTAGGCCCCAGGTCTAGCTCAACATGCAACTTCACACTTATGCAAGAACAATGGAGAGAATGGTGCAAAGAGGCTTATGTCAGCTCCACAGCCAAGAAAGCCGCAAACCCATGACTTTAGAGTCATTTCAACTTCCAATGTCCATCAGTATTACAAATTATTTATCATAACCCCTGCTAAGCTTCACGGTTAGCACAGAACACTGAGCTGTCAGGGAGCTCTCATCTTCACGTATGTGGGCTACAACTCAGAAAGATCAGTTCTTGGATGTGAAAACAAGTGTGTAACACTGTCGCTGGAGAACACGGGAAGGGTGCTGCTGGTGGTCCAGCTTGCTGTCTTAACAACTGACACTATTCCTGCTCACAACCGCTAGTCAAGCAATCTATAAATGCTGACCAATGTCAATCCTTTCCTTGTAAGTAAAGGTCGGTGGGTTTTTTTGGTCCACAGAAGAGGAGTATCAATGTTCCTTACACAAAGGGGTAAAAGTAATCTTTATTTTCAAACAGTGATTTTCAAACTCAAACACTTGGTCTCAATGTTACAAAACCTCTCCAAAGTAAGCACTGGTTATTAATTCAGAGTTGGTAAGCAGCAAGAAACCTGCCATCCTTAAGTTTCTCATTTTCTTGAACCCCTAATACACAGTCTTCTGCTGTCCACTCGTCATGACATACAAGCATGTGGGATTAGAATAACAACCATGCTTGGACCACTTCCAGCTGCTTTGGTTCTTTATGGAAGTGCCGGCTGCGAAAACGTTTATAAAATTGAGCACAGTTTCATAAACATAACATACAGAAGGAAAAAAAGTCTCAAGAAAGATGAAAACTATAAAAGAGCTTGAATAAAAACATAATTTCGATCCAGAAAGATGACATCAACCGGAAAAAGCCAATTCTGATTGCAACACGCCTCGAGTCTTACCAGTCACACTGTTTTCTTGTTTCAGACGTCAAAGCCCCGTGCAGCGCATCTGCGAACTTACAGATCCTCGTCCCAGCCTGGGGACCCCGCGGCTCCTAATTCCCAGGTCTCTCTCACGCCAAGCTCAGGCACTGCGCCTGCCTTGAAACGAGACC
>NW_010166144.1:0-1596 GCF_000695765.1 Mesitornis unicolor
AACTGGATTTAGCTCCATTCACCACAACTCTACATCAATTCCTACATCAGAGTAGATTTCCAGCCTTACATTTAAACTTTCTTACAAAGGTAGCTAATGAGAGTTTTACTAAGTTGATAACCACTAGTGGAATGATAAATGATGTAAAAAGTAAAGGTTTATGCATGAGATGCTATACCGTAGTGCGTTCCCCGAATGCTTGAATCTGAATGCTACACAAACTACTCAGAAAGATGACCTTGGTGGAAGTGTCCTTAACAAATGAGAGTTCTTAGTGATTTGGTATACACATAGTGCCTCACAAACATGCTGCAAAACTATATTCAAAGGCATTTGTTTTCCTTTCAGCCTCTCTCTCAAATATTCAGTTTTTATCTGCAGCTTTCCAGTTCTTGGAATGCACACCACAATAGCATTTCCTGTTTATTAAAGGTTTCACATTTCATTTTAGAAATAAGCATTATTTTTTTTTCAGCAAATTTATATGTTCTGTTATATTTCAAGATCACACCCTTTATCTTTTGCTTTATAATTGGAAAAGGGCTCACAAAGAGAAAATTTTGAAAATATATGCTAGCACAGGATGTTGCTGATGAAATGCTGGGATGTTTTATCAGTCTTTATTAACATCAATTGTTTGATTTTTACTTGATGTCCTTCTGTGTTGGGCACCGCACAAGCAGAAATTAAAATCCAATTTGTTCTTTGGAATTTATTGCCTCCTATTGGTTGGATTACAATTGTGATTGTAAAACAATGAACAAAGATAAGAGAAAGGTGATCAGAAGAGTGATTGCCTAATTCAATTTTGAGCCTGCAGAATCTGGTTTAGGTAGGATATGTGAAAAAGTTATCAAAGGCCATACAATCTTGCTGTAAGTAGAATCTTTTAGCAATTTATTAATGGCTCATTGGTTACATAAATTAAATGTTACCTTATTGTTTTGGTTTTGGTACCTCATTTCATGACTTCTCCAGTCCGTCATGACAAGCAAGCTATAGTCAATTGCAAAAGCAATCTGTAATGCTCCATAAACTGCTCAGCCACTTGTGGGACGCCGCACTCAGTCAAGTTCTTGATGAATAGTCAGCTCAGTGATGAGAGCCTTGCCTAGTGCAGCACTCCTGTACCGCAAGGGGAAAAAAAGAAACCAAAACCAAAACCAGAACACCCCAAACTGGCCAGACTATTCTTGATATCTCTTCAAAACAGGAAGTAGTAGAATGAAATTTCTACAAAAATACTATAGTGTTTGCAATGGCAGAATCTGGTACAACTGAGGTTGTAAAATGCTTTCCAATTTAATTCTCATTTTCACATCCTTATTTTAAAATATTCACCCTCTAGGCTTGACATTTCTGAGGCTTCTTTGGTGAAAAATGTATTTGTTGATAACACATATTTGCAAATACACTTTCTACCGTTTTGAAATCTACATGAAACCATTTTAAGTCTTTGTTATTCCACAGGCTATAGCACGAGTGTCTCAGAAATGCTGTCGCCTTCTCAGTTGCACAACTTTGATCACCTCTGCAAAAAGTAAAGAACTTTTCCAAATAGGCATTTAATCAACAGCAAAAGTCTTACTGCCTTCA
>NW_010166144.1:1627-13894 GCF_000695765.1 Mesitornis unicolor
GAACTTCCCTCAAACTTTAAGCTTAAGAGAGATAGGCAGGTGATCTTTAGAGAGGAGTATATACTTTGTCAAATTTGTAATAGAAGTTTTTTTCATAAAAGCTGCAAGTGTTTGAGTGCTATATTGAGCATATGAAATACACACTTGAAAGAAGAGATAAGTGTGGCTCAGGAAGAGCACATTAACCAGAGCAGGTTCTGGTATAACTAACATTTTTCTTTTATGGTCTTACCTTCAGTCTTCTAGTTATTGGTTCAAACTCTTTCCAGGATTTCTTTCTTTCTTTAAATAAGGCAGCATTAAAATGATCTAAGGCCTTGAAACCTTCTTAAAAACTTAACCTCTTGAAAGTCCCATACATTTTACATTATCCGAAATATTAGCCTGCCTTACATTAGTTTAAAAATAAATAAATAAAAGTAACATAAATTTGGTGGCTAAGTAGCCGAGAGAGTTATCATAATTTATTAATAGCTTGCATTTAAGATTATATACCAGGAGACAAGATGATAGTCTAAAATCCAGACTCTTCAGAGTTTTGAAATCTTAATGCGTTTTAAGAATTTTTTAAAGACTAGTTAATAAATATTAGGGAAATTGCCTATGGCTACATGTAAAGTGAATTGTGACCATGCTACACAATACCCTCTGAGCTCCTGATCTCTAAAGCCACCCAGAACAGAGACTTGGACAACACATCCTGTAACTCATTACCATGTCCCAAGCCTGCGTGTCCTTGGTCTGGAAACAAGGGCACCCAGAGGGCTAGGAGAAGGAGGGAGAAAAGGGCATGACTGCATCCAAATTCTGAGCTTGAAAATTTAGAGGTTGCTATGGGAGGCTTTCTTATTGACTCTACATTTTCCATTTGTAAATTGAGGAAACTTACTTTTGGGGATGCTAGGAGGTATTTACCTGTGGCAGTAATGAGGTCATTTCCACTGACACTAGCTCAGCATACTGGGTTCACAGACCACAGGCTCTTTTGCCCAGAGTACTTCTGCAGCTCTGTTATTTTCCATGATACTTTTGTTTCTAAACCTGGCTTTCTGGAAATAAAATATTGCTACTTTTAAGATTTTTCCATAGGAGGAACAGCTAACTGACAAGTACATGACAAACTTCAAATAAATTATTTTATGAAATGTTTGTGAAAGTTTGAAGCTGAACTGGACATGTATTTTCCCTGTGGCTATAGAGAGTTGTCATAGCATTTGACCTCTTTGTACTGTTTACATGCATTACGGGACCTTCTAGGAATCAATCATATACCTCCATGGGAAAGAAAATTGAGAATAATTAGAAGTCAGGGCTCAAAAAACATGGGACTGTTTCAAGCTGCTGTTTTTCTTCAGACACTGCAATGACCAGAAGCACTTCAGAGAGGAGAGGTGTAAAGTGAACAGGGAGAGATAAAACTTAAGAGCATATGATACAACTTCCAGGCTTGGGATTTACAGACTACAGAGAATCCAAATGAAGAATTCACAACATACATGGCTGTGGACAATTGCTGTTAATATAAAGACAAAGAGACTAAGTAATGCACATGATGAAAAACTGGGATAAGGTCACCCACAAGCAGAGAACCAGCCCAAATCCTGTACCTCAACACTGTACTTTAAAGTTTTGACAGACTCGTTATGCCAATGAATAGTATTGATCTTTTCCTATGTAGATTTAAGCAGCAGACATACAAATAGAATAACCGAGTCCTATTTCATATGTTCACGCTGTAAATAAAAGAAAGCCACTATGAACACTACTGCCTCCTTGACCTCAAGTATTTTATCTTGCTTCATCACCTTTGGTACCCTTTCAACATTCTGGCATTTTGAAAAAGACAAATTCATAATGAGATTAGTGACAAGCAATTTGCAAATAAATAGCTCACATAGAAAAAACAATATTTGTAGTATCACACTTCATATTTGTTTTTTTGTAGGATTTAGACGTTTTCTACACTGATATGCCCCAACCTAGATTAAACACTTGTTTACTCATTAGTGATATTTATACCTAGTTCTTCCCAATAGGCTCACTCTGGCATGTTTAAAAATACTCTTACAGAAGCAGTGCTACATTTCAAATCGCCGTGCAAAGCAGGACGAAAAAAACAATGAAATAATTTTTTTTAAATGGAAATGCATATTTTAGGGAGACATAGGTGTTACCCATTTTAAGAGAAGTACTCAAGCAAATGATAAAATGTAACTGTCCATTGGTTTTACAGCTGAAAGACTGAACAGATGGTTCAAGGATGCTATCAAGTGAACATTTGTGATCCAGACAGAGGGTTGTGTGATTACAACATTAACACTGAATCACTTGGAAACCCAGTTTTACTTTTTGTCTCATAACATGTATTTGTATTTTCCCTAAGTCCACGATCAACAGGAAACAAATCGTACAACTCCAACAGCAAAAATGCATTATTAGACTAAGAAACGTCATTAAAAAAAGAAAAAAGGCTTGCATTGGTCAGCACTTGTTAAATGAAAAGACCGATCCCATTACCAAAAAGTTTTCTTCATAGATAAGAGGTATTTTTTTTGCTTAAGCCTCTGAAAACTAAGTGGTCGCCTTCCAGTTCCTGAAGGGGTCCTACAGGAAAGCTGTGGAGCGACTTTTTACAAGAGCAAGTTGTGATAGAACAGGGGGAATGGTTTTAAACTGGAAGAGGGTAGATTTAGACTGGATATCAGGAAGAAATTCTTTCCTGTGAGGGTGGTGAGACACTGGCACAGGTTGCCCAGGGAAGCTGTGGATGCCTCCTCCCTGGAAGTGTTCAAGGCCAGGTTGGAAGGGGCTTTGGGCAACCTGGTCTGGTGGGAGGTGTCCCTGCCCATGGCAGGGGGGTTGGACTGTGTGATCTTTAAGGTCCCTTCCAACCCAAATCATTCTATGGTTCTATGATTCTATGATAAATAAAACTAAGTTTTCACTCATTACAGATAAAAAATTTTGATGAGATGAAGTAGATACAAGCTATCTTTTTACCTGGAACTAGTGAACAACTAAGAGTTCAAGGCACAGAAAAATGTTAACATCTCACTAAGCATCTTTAAGAGATGGATGAGAAATCAGTAACACTACACTTGACAACATACAGCTTGAATCAGATGGTGAGGTTGATGATGAATACTAATTTATGTTATTGTTTGTGTATACAATATATGGAATGTTTATCTCCATACTAAACACCTCATTAAAGTAAAGATAATTTAACCAGGTGAAATGCTAGCATAATAGAAATTTTCTTTCTATCTGTACTCATGGTCTTTAGGTTGGGGAAAGCAGAGGGGCTGAGGCATCTGTGCTAAATAATGAAAAGGAACAAATTGTTCCTGTGTTTGAAAGGTACAGTTCTTATTTCTGTCTTCAGATTTCACATTGCCAAAATCTTTCCAGTAATTCAGTACTACCATAGCGACTTCATGCTCAAAAAAGATTTGATAAATATGTTGCTGTTTCCCAATTCACTGCAAGTGGTGAAAACTGTCAGTAATTGAATATATTTGCAAACTTTCAGTTTGCCA
Source organism: Mesitornis unicolor (assembly GCF_000695765.1). Taxonomy (NCBI): domain Eukaryota; kingdom Metazoa; phylum Chordata; class Aves; order Mesitornithiformes; family Mesitornithidae; genus Mesitornis; species Mesitornis unicolor. Next base: position 5,167 of record NW_010166144.1, read on the forward strand.
CAGTGATCAAAGGTGAATCTTCTCAGAGCATTCATGGTTTGCAAACACATTCACCCTGCCAGCTCTCTGTCAAGGCAAACCTTTCTAGTACACTGCTCTTGTGTTTTCACTGCTTTTCATGAAGTCCATCCATCCCAGCCTCTTTCTTATTCCTCCTGACTCTAGTATAAAATTTATCACCTTTCCAGCCTCTCACTCATCATTCCCTCAAGTCAGCGCCTGAACAACACTGAACATCTCACTGAAACAGGTTTGAGACAGACTCTACCACAGCCTGGCAGTGTAACTCCACACCTCTATTGCTTTATGTGACACAAGGTACTGGGCTCCACACTCAGGAGGTCCCTTCCAGTTCTTGTCCCTGCATCCTACTGTGCAGTACTTGGTGCAAGGGAGAGGGGGGAAATCTGGCAGGTGGAGCCATTTCCATCCCCACTATTCATTCCCAGCCTTTCTGCTGAATCCCAAGCTGGTCATCCCACTAACAACACCCTAAAGCAACAATATGTAAAAATCTTTTGTTTAACTGGGGTGGGAGGACCAGCTCTTGTCTCCATTACACTGCACCACAGTGACAGTAAAGCCATATATCCTTAAGCTAATGAGAAGAAAAAGTAGCAGCGTGGGTGCATAAGTGGGTAATATTTTTAGCATCTGGGCTTATCAAGAACAGCCACTCTTAATTCTCCACACGTTTCACTGACAGTAGTGTCACATACTCTTAAGTTAATGTGTGAGAGCAGAAATAATAGGAAAGAACAGCAGGAGGCAGCCATGACATAGTGAAAACAGAAAATTTGGAGATGGAAAGAGACTGGGCGTATTCTGTGTGAGAGGCTCTGACATCCATTTCAGAAGGAAAGGTAGTGAAAATCAGTATAACTACTACAAAACTCTTTAACAGCCCATCGGAAATTTCAGCCTGTCTTAACACTCTTGCTGTGTAATTACACATGGATAATACTACAGGTAAAGGTCTTCAGCAAGCTGTAAGTGTAGCTGAACACGTACTTGCATTCATCTACGGATGTCACGTCCTCTTCTAGTTTGACGAAGGTAGAGGTAGACGTCTTTTCTAGTACAGTGGAGAGGGACTGATTATCCATAACTGGTTTCTTAATTTCTTTAGGTCAGCCCATCCCTACCCAGAGCGAATCAAAGCAGCTGACAGGAGCCCTAATTATTCCTGAAACTATTGCTGTGCTCCCTGCTTGAGAAATGGAAAGGAAAATAGGAAATGGTTGTGGTGCAGGTGTCTCAGCAAGGGTTCTCATCTCACATGGGATTCGGGCCATGCATTTATGAGTAGATTGTAGTTTTGTTTTCCTCTTTTCCTTTTTTTTTTTGCCTGAAGATACCAATTTTGGACACTCTAACATATGATTTGATACAGACTACACTCATTAAAGAGCTGAAATAATGAGAAGATTTCAGCACCCATTCTCTAAGCCTCATATTCTTTTTCTACTTAGGTTATAAAGGTGAACTACATAAATGCAAATTAGCATGGGGAGAACAGGATGGAGAGGAATTGAGTGTTTCACTGATCCAACAGAGATATCTAATATAGACATCATAACTGCCTTCATCATCTAGGTTCCCCCTAAAGTCAGTGATGACAAACAGGCAATTCTAAGGCACAATTTTATCTTATATTAAAGCTGAGGTCAAATGAGCTATACTTTTACTTCTCTCCCTTAATTATGCAGATTGTGTTGTACAACTCATTTTCATATAAAAATCCAAACTGCTAAACTTCATGTTAAATGAGATTAATTCCTTCCACGTGCTTCCTCACTGAATATCAGCACACAAATCTACCCTTTGTCTCAGACCTACATTTTTCATACACAAACCTACTAAATGGCTCCAAAGCATCACAGAGCTCATCCTTACACATTCATTACACATTTACATCCACCATCCACCATAGTTTTCAAGAATTTCTCTCCCTCTCTTCCTCCTTCCCTCCCTCCCTCTTTCCCAGCTTCTTGAATACTCAGAAATTGCTTATTCCAAAACACAAAAGTTTATCACCTCTGACTTTACTAACTTGTTGCCTACCTCATAATCAGATCTAAAGATAAATCCTATCTTTTTACTACACTTGCTCTTTTTACTATCCCTTCTTCGTTGTGGAGTTGTGCTTTCCCCATCCTGAAAAATTGATATAAGTTCATGTTTTTCTATAAACCAGACCAAAATTCATCTTCATCTGCTTCAGTTTATGAACCTCTGTGTTAAGCATCTTATAATAGCATTCTCTGTGAAGGATGGTTTGTAAAGTAATAGGGTTGCTTTCTAGAGTAGATATTCCTCTGCTATAAACTAAATAAATGTTTGAAAAATACTAGCACTTTTTGCATTAGTTCACAAGTCAGGTGTGAGTGAATATGAATAATTTACAGTAAGCACTAAAGCTTTTGATAGAAATTTGTCCATAAAATGCAAAAATAATAATAAAAAAATCAAGTAACCAAACAAAACCCCCCTCTTGTTCCTCATAGATGTATTAGGTTTAGAATTCAATCACAGCAAACACAGAGAACTCAGTTCTACAAGGATTTGAGATAGCATAGTACAAGTGTGCACTAACATACATATGTAACTAATAAACATATCGCTCTCCTGTCTACACTGGTCCTGCTCTAACCATGTTTAACTCATTGCCTCAAGAACTGCCTTTAATAGCTTGAATATGAAAAAAAAATATTTGCTCTACTTTGTATTTTCACTCTTTGATAATATTTCATTCTCAATAATACAACGATTCCAGGCTAATAAAGTATTTTTGAATAAACAAATATTTTGATATCACATAATTTGAATATTTAAAGAATGGAAAAAAACCTAGATGTCATACTCTTTAATACGTAGTCATTTGTTCTAGCACTGTTCTTAATAACTAAATGTTCCTGTTACAAAATAAACCCTATCATTGGATGTGTTATGGAAAATTTCCATTATTAACATCAAGATAAACGTAAGGAGTAGTTGGTCTTTACACATGCTTCTGTCTATACGTTCAGTAGACCTTTACATCCCAGAAGGAGTTTATTCTTCTAAGATCTAGTAAAAAGAACAACTTCCAAAAAATTTTGAACTTTTTTACAAATCAATACTTCCTTAACATTCATTTCAGAAGAAACATTTACCTTCTTTAGTATTTAGAATGAAAATTTCAGTCTGTCAAAAATTCGCACAGATTTGCAAGCTTTCACCAGTTTTTATATATGACTACTGTTGTTATGGTTACAGTAGCTGCTCAGATGCTTGTTCATCTTGAATGTGATACACACACAATTCGCTTTTCAAGCTTTTCAGTATTAATTCAAACAGATTTTTTCACGAGACCCACTTTCCCCCTTGTGCTCTTAACCATTTTGATCATCACTGGAGACCACAGTATTCAATGAATGAGCATCTTGTGTAAAGGGACTTGAAATGTCATTGCATGATAAGGCGATACAGCTTAAATACAACTTAGATAGCAAGAGTTAATCATGGACACTGAGTGATTCTGCAGCCATGGAAAATGGACTTTATAAATGCTACGGAGTCAGAAATTAGGCAGAACACAGTGGATTTGCAACTGGATGAAATATTAGACCACTACAGAATTAGAGACTGACACCCACCTCGCTACAACCTCCTTTCAGGTAGTTGTAGAGAGTAAGAAGTTTTCCCTGAGACTCTTTTTCTCCAGGCTAAACAAACCCAGTTCCCTCAGATGCCTCTCGTAAGATTTGTTCTCACAGGACTTGTTCTCTAGCCCCTTCACCAGTTTTGTTGCTCTTCTTTGGATGCGCTTCAGCATCTTAACGTCCTTCCTGCAGTGAAGAGCACAAAACTGAACACAGTATTCAAGGTGCAGGCTCACCAGTGCCAACTACAGGGGTATGATCACTTCCCTTGTCCTGCTGGCCACACTATTTCTGATACAAGACAGGATGCTGTTGGCCTTCTTGGCCACATGAACATACTGCCAGCTTCTACTCACTGCTGGCTGTTAAATAAGAAGACCGCAAATCAAAGGAGAGATGAGTCTCTTACCCTTGGTATTTCAACTCTCAATTGCTAAAACACTTCTGAAAAATCCTCTCTGTGCTAGAAAGCTAGTCTTTAGTACTAAATTTTAGTAAAAAACCTGACTCAGAAGTGTACTGACAATATCTTTCACAGGATGTAAAAATACAACTTTTCCACAGCATTACTATCCACATGTTGTGGAGACAGTGGAGCTTTTTCCAGCATGTTAGGCTGTGTTAACAAAGGCTAAGCACCATAAACACAAAGATCCCAGTGAGGATTTGCGGAGCAATGCCAGGTGGAGGAACCCAAGTAACTGAACCAGCGAGAAGCAGCTCACTAATCGGTTCCACCCTAAGACCACCAAAGGGAGTGGTTAGGCCATGGTACTGGGGTGAAACCCCCCAAGGTCACCCACTGAGAGAAACAGTCCTGAATGATCACCTTCCATGCTGAAGGGGATGGTTATCTACAAGAGTTTGAGACTCATTGTAGGATGTAGGGTGAAGAACATTTGGAGACTGTGGAAAACTTTCTGGGAAGATGTTTTAAAAAGACTGTGGGAATGTGTGAAATTTATTATGGGATGTTTTATTGAATGAATAAAGGTAAAGAAATGGAGAAAGAGGAGTGGGAACATAGAGGTTAGATTGGATAAATGTTCTCAATCAACTGAAAACAGGCACACCTGTCTGACTACGCCCTATGCTTCATCACTGCAATCTATTCTTTAAAAACATTTAATCCTGTTTTTACCTAACTTCTGTGTGGATGCACCTCTGTTCTGAGTGAATGTGGGTGAATGCTAGCAAATGCCAAGCTGGATTATGTGACAAATAGGATGAGAGGTCTGAATACCAGCAACCAGAGCAGGGGTCTGGGCCTCCAAGGCTCCTATGTCCATGTTCCAGCCCAGGGAGACCTGGGATCCACTGGTCAACTTGTAGGTAGACTGAGCATCTAATGCCAGCTACTGAAGTGATCTGTAGTGCATGTGTATGTCTGTATAGACATATATATGCATACACACATATACATAGATTCATGCATATGAATAGTGATATACCTGCCTGTGTGTATAAACATATATGCAAATACGTATATATGCCTTTCAGAAATAGGTGCACAGCCCTGATGAGCCTGAGGATGCAGAGTCATAGCAGCCATACTGCATTGGGCTACCAGATTCTGTAACCTCAGGCAGCATCAAAAGAAATAATCAAAGGTTCTGAACCTAAAAATGTCTAGATTCACAGATATTAACATACATGTGTTCAGCATCTGAGCTGGAGAAAGACTTCCAAAAGTAGATGGTTTTGAAAAATGAATCATCTTAGTAACTGGAGAGGTCACAGTGCTGTGGTGAGAAATCAAAAACTGAAAGCTATAAAAGGAGGAAGCTAGACAGTGTTTATGGGGTACTGATAGAAAATGAGGGAGGAATAAAAGGCAAAAAGATTTAGACAGAAGCAGAACTGTCAAAGGGATGATGAAGGGAAAAAACCAAGAATGAGAAGAATCTAACAGATTAAGTGTTCTATGCTAGGTCTGGGGAAACAGAAATGTAAGACGATATGCAACACACTTAGAATATGGGAAAGATAATACCTTACCTACCTAGAGAGGCCAATGCAAAGGTGGAAATAAGCAGGCATGATGAGGACAGTGTGGAATTATCTACTGTGGTGTGGTAGGAGAAAGCAAAAGATCTCTGAGAGGGGAAACCATCAATCACAAGTGAGAAATGGGATTCCCTCAGGGAACATGACCTTCATAGCCAATTCTTTTCAGAGAGATTATAAGTATGTGGGTCACCTTTTCAGCAATTCACTTTATGTTTCAAATTATCAGAGTTGTAGAAATAAAAACAGATAATCTTAGCACTTGGAACTACTTTGCACCAAAGTTTTTAGCAAACTTTGCTTTCCTAGCATAGTACATAGTATTCCTAGCTTCTGAAGCCACAGTTTCTAGCCTCTCCTCATTTGACATATCTTGAATATTTTAAAACATATATCAAAATTCTAGTAAATATTGAAACATAAGTATGGCAACACTTCAAATCTGAAGTACCATAAACAAATGTTAACACTTATTTAAATAAAGAATAGCCAATTTTGATGAACTGCAAAGCAAGTAGTCTACTGCTGGGAGTCCAGAAAATTACTGTGTATCCATTCTGGAGGAAAGGAATATACAAGTGAAACACACAGAGAGCCTATTACTCATCCCTCCCACACAGTCCAGTAGGAAAAGTATTTCTAACATGAGGTTTCATAATAACTTTATGGCTCCTCTGCACTTCTTTGTTGGAGGGAGCAGTTGGTTTCACTGGACCTATTTTCTGATCCGTGTTTCAGTCTTGCAGAGCATTTCAGTCATGGCTATGATGAGAGGGATGTTCAGGCTGTCAGAAGCAAGAGACACAATGAACTGTGCTCTCTGAAGCATACTCTTGATACTTTCCCACATGTTCTATTCTCAGTTCCATTGCTATTTTATGCACAGCTACCTGAGTATTTAGGTTTGTGCTACATAGCACGATGAGGTTGCTATGAGACCATTCCTTGGCTCCACTACTTCATTTTGGCAGGGTTTATGTATTGCTTCTCTCCCAGCATTCTCTCTTTTTGATTATGGTGTGCATGGTTCCCCCGCAGAGTAAAATAGATGCCAAGGAAACAGCCTATGGTCCTCACTGAAGAAGCAGACAGAATCTCAACTTCCTTTACACAGTCCAGTGGTCCAGGCAGCTGCACATTGTCAGCAAATTGCCAACCTTCCTCAGCTGGCACAAGCACTGGCAACAGGTCTCCTTGGTCAATGGGGCAAGACAGGCCTTTCTGACTTCAGCATTTTCTCTGAAGGAAAGTTTATATGTATTCCTATCTTAATAAACTGGAGTTCAAACTCAAGCATGTGTTGACAGCCTATAGCTGCTGCTTGCAGCTCCTACTGAAATATAAGCTATGGTTTGTTGGTATTTGGTTTTGTTTTGTTTTGTTTTGTTTTTTCCTTTGGGCAGAATCTATTGCTCAGAGTGAAAATTAGGACAAGGTGCTTGATTTTCTGGAAAGGTACTAAAAGATGCCATTCTAGATAACAAGTGAAAATAAAAAAAACAACAACCAACCACCTGCAAATATGTATTATCCACACACACACAGAAAATGCATTAAAGAGCATTATTTCCATGGGTCCTTTCAGTACTTAGGAAATGCAAGAATTAAGGTTTCCTGGGTACTTCAATTTGCCACCTTAGCTTTACTGGCCCTAATTACATCATCTATTTTCCACAAGGTTTTGGTTTCACGCACAACTCATGATGGTGGGTGGTCAGTTAACATGCATCTATACAATACTCTGTTGTCTCAACGAGCAGTCAAATGACATCTACAGTTATTATTAACCTCACAGATAATTCAACTCCAGAGTTTAAGAGCATTTCACATATTGATTTATTTTCTTTATGCCTTATTTTATGCATGAAGAACTGAGGAATACTGAGAAAAAAGTCAGAAGTTTTAACTAAGATTGAATGTTCATTCTGAACTCCCTAGAAGTCAGTTTTTCAGAGAATTTTGTTTTATGTATCCCATCTGATCCTCAAAGCAGCCTTCCTAGTGCCCTCTGTCCCAGCTAAGGAGGCTCAGCATTCCTCCACATCAGACCCCACTGCCTCAAGCCAGGTCTCACAAGTGGAGAAACACTGCATCTGTGACCCTCTGTAGAAAGGATGGTAAAAACACATCATCTAGGAACTGCAAGACGCAGGCAATTATCAGAGAATATGAGGTTTCCCGGTGTTTTTCCCCTAATGGCTAGAACACTTTTCCTTCTTCAAGTATTGAAATCACTAACACTATTCCCTCTTGCTTTTAAAAATTATTTAGATTATGCATCTCTCTTTTCTTCAGTAAGGTTACACGTCAACTAGTATACATATATGTACATTTCTCATACACACGAGTAGAGCCAAAGAGTGTTCTAATTTATGTAAATGAGTATGTAAAGGATTAAGGCTAGCAGAATCAAAACCCATTGAGAATTTGTTAAGAAACATTTGTGTGTTGTCTTTCATGCCTAGTGTAGACATTGTCAATTGTGGAAACAAGAGTAGACTGAAAGTAACAAAACTACACAGTCAGAGTAGGGATACTCACACTTCTTCATGATGACTTCTCAAAAAAAGAGTATGAAAGAATAAGAATAAATTCACACAAAATACTGTGGTGATAATTTCTGATTTTACTGCATTTGCCAACAGCATCATGATAAATGGGGAGATAGTATATAAAGTTCTGGAAATCCATATAACACTATCTGGTAAAAATTCTCAAGTAAAGTGTATTAGTGTCTGCTGCTGAATGATAACATTTTTTCCTATAGAGAAGAAACTGCTTCAGCTCACTAAAAAAAACCTGGTGCCCACACTCTGTAGCTTTGAAATTACTTCCTGACTCAAGCAAGTTGCTGCTTGTATTTTAAAGCTCTACTAGACCCTGGTATACATACTTCTCCTCTGGAATTCTTTGTGGAATCATTTTTTCTTGAGACAGAATGTTTTATTTGTCCTACTAAACAATCAAAGTTACAGAACATTGTTTTCACCATTTCTTTGTGTGACTAATCACAGAATTGCAATATTGACGTGAGTGGTAAAATTAATTCACAGAATCACAGAACCACAGAATCTCAG
>NW_010166145.1:0-28046 GCF_000695765.1 Mesitornis unicolor
GGTGCTGCGCCGCTTGCCCACAGGCTTTCCCACGGGCATGGCCACCACCCTACTCGACAAACACGCCGCTCCCCCCGCCGGGAACCTTTTGTAAGAGCTGGGGGCTCCTCCCCCAGGCCCAGGCGCACACACCCTCCGGGGCGGTGGCGGACAGCGTGAGGAGATGGGGCGGCCCGAGAGGACGCGGTCAGTGGGATGGGAGCTGCTGGCACGGCACACTCCACTCCCTGGTCTCGGGGTGCGGGAACAGTGAGGGTTGGGGCCGCAGCTGGGAAGTCTGCTGCTGCGTGGGAGGGGCCCTGCTCCGGAGCCAAGGTTCGGTTTTAACTATTTACTGCTGTTCAGTGTGCGGATTATGCAGTGCTTCAAAGCTAGCAGAGTGAATAACCTGTTCTGTCTGATGCAAATGGTTACAGTCTGTGTAAATTCTAATCAGGTGAAGAGAATATTTAATAAGCATATAATGGTGTGGAACATTAGAAAGGCATGACTACACGTAGTATATTGAATGTGTAAAAACATTCAAAGCCATATCTTTAAAAGTAGCATGCCCTTGCAGAAACTTACTATCTTACATGCATCTAAATAATAAAAAAATCGCACCACAGGTATGAGTATCTTAAGTTTTGTACAAATGATCAAACCTGTATTCTTTATTGACCAAGGAACTGTGTAAAAAGGAATTTGGATAAAAACTAGTGGTTTTCACACAGTGTATGTAGTTGATGTTGCAAGGTCTCTGAAGTTAGTAGTTAGTAGCTAGTAGCTTTTTCTGTATCATAGGTGTCTGACACAGTATCCTTATCTACTGATCCAGACGGGACAGACTACGTCACTCAAAAAAAGTTGTAAAAAATCGGACTGACAGTTCACAATATAACCGTTTTATATCAGACTGTGTTCTTGTTTGTAAAACAAGCAATCTACTAAAAAAAAAAGCCCAGGTAGCTGTTTCTGCTCCAGAAAACACTCAAATACCTGATACAAAGAAGAGAATAGCCTTCTTTTTTTTATTTTAGTGGTGCTGACATACGCATATATATTTAGGGAAGCAGGACTAGCTTCCATTTCATTTTTCTTTGAATTACCAAAGAAACACCACTGAAGTCATTCTGAGGTGTCACTGCAAAAAGACAAGATTGTGTTGCTCTGTAAATCTTACACAAAGCATGTAAGAAGTTTACAACAAAGAAATGACAATACCAAACAAGCCTTAACTGACTGATTGATCCTCTCTATGAAGAAAGAAGTCTGGCTTGTTTAACTTGCTTAACTCCTGGTTACAATTCCTTACATAAAAAGATTTCATTAGCATTCCATCCAAGCATAAAACTTGCCTGTAGACCATCTCTTATGTACAGTTCTGTAGGGAATAGTTTTGTGGTAACAAGTTTGACAAATTTCAAGTCCATGAATAAGAATGATGCAGAAATTAATGATCTGGTACACAGATTAAAGTTAATACTAGTTTTGAACATGAAGTCAAATGCCTTATAGTGCAATCCAGGAAGCGTTGCTTCAGTGACATAAGAAATGGAGAACTAGTACCTTTTTATTTTTTTAACATGTGCTTTATTATTTGGAAGTCTCATACATCTGAAGTACCATTATAAGGAGCACCTGTAGGAAAATCAAACCTAGAAGCATGCATTTGAAAGTAAGGATTGTCTGTTATTAATGAAATATTTCAAAGACATTGAAAATAACCCTCTTTTCTTAGCTTTACAGGATTGTTCCAGAAAGATGCACATTAACCTTATCACAGTACGTACAAATATTGTGGATGGACAATAGAAATCACCACCCTTCCATATGAGATGCATCAAGAACAAATTGTTATCCCTTATAATGTCAGAAACATAAAAGGCACCATAATAGAACATTTAGAAAAAACTTGGTTTATGCCATTGTATTTTGGTTTAAAAGTGTAAGAATTGCTGTCCTGACTTAAAACCAAAAGCCATTTACACCTGTAAATTATCATTAGAAACTTGTAAACCTTTACATTTTTTTCTAGAAGTATCAGGTGCAAATGCAAGGCAAATATAAAATCTATTGACATATTAGATTACAAATACTACCCCATGAAAAAGCTGTAGTTACAAAAATATAAAAAAATATTCTAATTCCCATTGTTAGATCTTAGCTTCAATCTACACTGCATTACGAGTCCAAAGCCAGATCTAATTTGGACACATTCCTGGAATAGGAAAGTGCTGTTTGTCTTACTTTTACATCAATATTCGGACTTCTTACTACGGTTTTGCTTTCTAGATTTGTTTTATTAGTGCATATTAAGGATGCCAAGTGGAGAGTGCTAACAGATAAAAGGTTGTATTTGTCAATAGATAGTAGCAACGTTAAGTGTTCTCAGTCTGCTGTCCTCCAAGAAGTCCATTTCTCCAAGGATAAAAGTATAATTTTTTTCTCCAAGCCTCCATAGCAACTGTGTAGCAGCGTGCTATTTTCATTTATGGACCTGTGACCACTGGCAGGTGATTGAGCAGTACTGGATTCTTCACAGACTTCAGTAAGGAACTGTGAGAAGTACAGCAACTGCTAATGCTATGTTGTAGACTAGTAGCTGCTGTTGCAAGGACAATTATTGGCAACATCTCTTCTACACATAGTAGATTGGCACATGCTTTATCCGTATGGTGATTCTCTAGCCCTTGGCTTTAGTAACCTGGGTCAGCATAGGATGTCGAACCAGCTACAAAGGCAGCTCAACAGAGTGCTACTAGATGTTACATCTAAATAATAAATCAATTACTAGATTACATGATATATTCATAATGAATAAACTTTGTAAATGCTAAGTGTAAGCCTGACAAATGCTGATGCTTTCACGGCTTAATACTGGAAGCTATGTTCCTTCAGTCCTTTATCAGTGTCAGCAGAAGGTGTTCAGCTGCCCACTCTCGAGAAACAGAAGCCTTCCCTCGTTGTGCAGGGAAGCTGGCATAAATTACAGTTGTAGGCCTAGATAGCCACCTGGTTTATCTGGGTTTTAATAAGCACTCAGGATGGTTCAGCCAGCAGTATGACTGTGGAAGATTCAAGACCGAGCTGTACCATTGTTATCTTTATGCTTGGTGCAAGACATTCTCCTTTAAATACCTTTTTCTTCATTAGAAACCACTCCTGGCATTTCTCCTGGTAACAACATTTGTTAGTCCTTGCCAGTTCAAGCTGGATTTTAGCCAGTTAAGGGGTCTCTCATGTGGTTCCAAACAAAAGTTCTCCATAGGTAAAGCAATTCTGAAGTAGTGTTGTATTTTACCCTACTTGAAAGGACTGACTGTACTCACATCTGCTTTGAGACATAACTATGTTCCGTGTATATAAAAGATGTGAGTTAACAGGGGACTCATGGAGCTCTTATGAGAGGAAGTGTTCAGTCCTCTCATCTTATGCTGGGATAATGTGTGAAACAGCACATGAATAAGAAGCTAATATTCCTCATTATGTTTCGGTTTCAGAAAAATAGGGTTCAAGCAGATACCATGTTCACTCCTCTGATCAAAACTGTTTATTCCACTCTATTCACTTGCTGTGATGGCAGGATGTCTTTTTATCAGAAGCTCAAAGTTATCTGCACACATCTGCCAAATATGTTTTTTAAATAAACACACTGTACCTACAAGCTTAATCAGATTTGGAGAACACATCATACTTAACAACAACAAAAAATAAACCAAACAATACTTGTAATGTAGACTTTTGAATTTTTGATTAGCAGAATTTTAAGATGGGAAACATGTTCCTAGCTAAGCAATTGCTCTTGGCATTTCTTGGCATTTGGTTTTGTTAACCCTCCCCCCCACCCCTGACAGTAGTAATTTTAATGGGCAACTCCCTTCCCCAGCCTACTGATACAACAGTTCACAAATGTAACTTCCAATCAAGGCACAAAATCATTTACTGACTCTTCTGCCACCTTCTTCACGTTCTCCCCTTCCCCTTAAAAAAAACTTGGTGTAACGATGTCATCTATACCAGACATTAAATATACTAGTCCAATAAGTTGTAGCAGTATCTGAGATTGGTTCTATCTATTTTGAATTTAGTTAAATTAGATGAACAGCACATTCTCAGCACACCTTTGTTGATTTTCTGCATTTGCCTTGAAGGGGAGGGAATGAGGGGAAAAAGCCACAGCAGTTTCATGCATATTTTTCAAGAAACTTTATGTGGAAGTCTTTCACTTTTTCCAGTAGGATCTTCAGCTTCTCTACTGGAGGAAGAATGGTCATTCTGAAAAATAATATTTAGAGGAAGAAAAAAAATAACCCCACATTATCTTCAAAACAAACTAAACTGTGATCTTTGCACAGATCTCTATTAATCTCATGGCACAGCTAGGAATGTGTTAAGTTTAATCAACTGTTTTGATGTGATTCTCTTATTTTCTGCATTTATGTTGTAATTGAACTATACTATTAAACTGGAGCTATTTGTTTCAATAGGTTAATATATAGGAAATCAAGAACTGTTACTTTCTGTTGAATGACAAAAAAGGTTATTAGTAAGAAATAACAGGAACTTAGCTCACATTTTTGGGGTGGTTACACAAAATTATACTCAGTTTTTTGAGCTTTAGGAGCAGGCAGTTATGAGTACATATTCATTTCTTTTTTAATTGAAAACTTAATTCAGAAGCATTAAAACAATGCAACATCCCACATGGCAGTTTTTAGTCCCTTTTTTTCTCCTTCTACATAATCTGAAAATCACATTGAGTATGTGTGCGAGACTGAATGCAAGAACTACAGAACAGAACATTTTTCCCACACTGGTACAGGAGTGGGCTCACACCAGCTCTCTCCTGGAGCTGTGTGCACCCCGCTATCTGCGTTGCAGAACTCACATGGTTGAAGGAACGCACTGTTGCGTTGCTTCAGACAAAACACAATGAAATTTCATGATAAATTCTGGCTATCAGTGGCTCGGCTGGAGTAAAGTGCTGCTTATTGGAAGCAAGAGGAAGAGTTTATGTTCACAGTTTTGGTATTGGAAGATTTAGTCCATCATCTTGTTTTGGTAAAGTGAAGAGTTATTCAGCATGTTTAAGGAGCAGATTTATCAGGAAGTTACTACACATCTCTCATGCAGTTTCTCCATATGGAAGCACTATTTAATCTCCTCTCCCCACAGAAGAAAGCAGAGCAATTTTTGTAATGCCTCAGCCAACTTTAAGATTAGAGTATAAGCTATTATTATTGTTTGTATTTGTGGAGAAGGCATTTCAAACAATGTCTAAAGATAGAAAAAAAAAAGTCAGCAAGCTGTGTAAACACTAAAAGCTTGAATAGCTCATTCAGCAAATCGGGTGTTCAACCTAGCTGCCAGTCCACTTTCCACTAGAAAGTGAGAGAACATAAACTGAAATAAAAATTATTGTATTTAATCAGAAGAGAAAGTATTTAGCTTATGGTACGTAGCTTATTACAGTGCAATTGATTTTAAACAAACAGAAACTGTACCTGAAATGGTAGCTTCCTTCTCTTTGGCCAAATCCACTTCCAGGTACAACACATATTCCGGTCTCTTCCAGAAGTTTCATGCAATAAAACATATCAGGTGCCATTTTATGAGCCTATAGGAACAGATATTTTGGAATTACTGAAGTCAAAATATTCCAAATATGTAGAATTTCATGATTGCTTTTCTTCCAGAAACCTTATCTTACATTATTGGTTTCTTATTCTATTTACTGAAGAAGCTGAAGAACAATTGCTAATGGGACAGTTTACACTGTGAAGTAAACAACAGTACTTCATGGAGGAAGAAGGCTGAAGAACCCACACAAAACACTCACTTCAAAAGAACTGTTTTAGATATTTTTCTTTTTCTCCTTGACTTGCTTGTAACTTTTTGTCAAAAGTTTGAAAATTGTATTTACAAAAATCTAATCCACTGACATTTGACAAGATGAAATTAATTTGAGAGCTGTGTGTTCCAGTTCTGTTGGCAGTTATTATTTTTTCTCCTGAATTATCTGCTGACTAGAAAGTCCCCTGATTAATAACTATGGAGGTTCTTAAATCCATGCAGATTATATGCCTAATCAAATAATCAACTGAAAAACAGCCCTGTTTTTGTCCTCAGCTACGCTGATAAAATTTCTTTTAAAAAGCGAATAGTAAACATTAGGTAATAGAGCTCTAGTTAGGAATAAAGAGATTCGTCGTGTGGTAATATAGCTTATTGACTCAAATACAAACAGGTATTGTACAGAAGTGAAATCTGTAAGGAAACCTCCCTCCCTCTTCCCCACACTTGCTGAATGGGGCTTCTTTTGCAGGGTCAGTGGCACACCGCATTCACAATCCCCGTCACATGTGCTGGCCTACCTAGTGCGGGCATGGGCAGCAATATGGAATTTGCACAGGTCTAGCGACTTGCCTGCCCTATGACTTAATCTGTGTAACACCAACGTCCTTGGGTAACATTCTCAAACTGGAAGCCTTACCAGTGTGGTGAAATGCTCTGTTTTATTTCCCTCCCTTAAAGTAAAAGTCAAGTTATATTTAAGATCATACGTAGTCAATGAAGTACTGCTTTTGTAACTACGTGAGCTCACTCTATCTCTGGAATGAAAATTCATCGTGAGAAGTGGCAGGCACAAGCAAGTAAAGGTTAAAATGTGTTGGGGTTAAAATGACTGACTGACCTTTGCTTCTTCAATGGCTTTGGAAGGAATAAAGATCTGTGGGAAAGCATACAAAGCTCCTTGAAGTGGATTGCAGTGAATTCCTGGCACCTTGTTAAACATGTCTTCTGTTAGTTTGGCTTTTTTGGCAAGATTGTTCAAAACAGACTCCTTCTCCTGTTTAAAAGGAAGGTGTTTAGTTTGACATACTTGAAGTGGCAATAAAACACCAGAGAAAACTATGATGCTTCAAGAAGCCTTTCCTGAATTAAGCACTTTTAGGGCTTTGCTATTAGAGCAAATTATGTTCCTAATTCCCGTCATACTCTTGCAGACAGTAATGCAAAAAAGGCATTAGCAGGCTACAGCTACAAAGTGTTGTAGACAGGCAATAACCTGCAGAGTTCTCTGCATGCCCTCTTCTTGCATTCTTCCTTCTGAGCATCCACTCTTGGCTATTTATAGAGATTGTGTTAGCTGAACCTTTGATCTGGGTCAGTACTGTAATTTCTTAAGCCAGATTCAGGTTCATTTTTACAAGTGAGATACTATATGTACACTTTAATACAGAATACCATATTGTTCAGTATATAGAGGCATTGGATACCTAAGAAAAAGGCTGATTTTATAACTGTATTTGAACTTACGTGCCTGTTTAGGTTTTAGTAAAAGCAAAGCTTATTTAGTAATTTTTTGTCATGCTAAATTTGGGAGAAAAGTTGAATTTATCAGCAAGAAAGCTGATGTGATAATGCCTTCTTAGCTTTTTTTGGCTCCTAAACAAAGGAATCATAAAAGGAATAAAAAATATTTTTAAAGGTAGTCATATTGAGTTAATTTAAAATATGCTGCATAGTTCTGTAAACTGGTGTTATTACAGGACTGTCTGAGAAGAAAGGAAAGAAGTCTGGTCTCTGTGTATAATTTGAGTTCACAGTACTTAGGATAGGTTTAGGGAATGCACAGAAGAACAAGTGTGCTATTGCTGACCTTTATGAACTGCGAATAAGATTCTTCTCCAGGTACTGGAGGATTCACTACAATATCCATTGCTGCTTGTCCTGAGACTGGAGGACAGAGGCGGACAGAAAGCAGTTTAACAAGCTGCCCTTTAATTTCTGGGTGCAAGTTAATGACCTCCATGTAACCTCCTCTGTAGCCGCATCTGTGATGAAAGTGAAGAGAAAAGATCAGTTAATCTCAAGTGCATAAATACTGGAAAAGCAATGAAAGTAACTGCAGAAGTAGAAAGACAATTAATGAGGATCTTGCAATATGTAACAAGGTTGTTGAAACAGCTGTTATTATACTGATAATGTTTTAAGATGGAGCTAAATTTTATGTCATTAAGCTCTAGTATCACATACACAGAAAACTGTGTACATGCAGCTTTGCTGTCAGGCAAGTTAACAATTGACTTGGATTGTTTGCTCTTCAGAACAAGAGCATATGGTTGTAGCAGCATTAATTTAATCAGGAAATTATTTTTCTTCCATCTCTTCCTCCCCAGAACAGCCAAACCCAAACATTTGTAATATCAAACATCTCAGTGTTTGTCGAGCTGTTCTCATGAATGTTGGAGACCATATTTTCCTTTCTTACAGGTCAGGTTTAGGGCTGTAGGATTTCAGCTTTGTGGAACTCAGGCATTAGGTATCTGAAATAGATACACTTATTATTTGGTACTTTGAAAACCACTGAGCTAATCCATTACTCTGTGCTTTAAATGCTTGTTTTCCTTTTCTTAATAGTTAAAATTAATAGAAGACACTGGATTACCTTCAAGTCACTAACATGAAACAGCTATCCAACCAGATTAATGAGGAAGATGAAATAAAAAAACCCTGAAGCATACTTACTCGCCCATGTATCCCTTAGAGGTGGAGTGAAAAGAGGCCAGCTCAACATTGTTATAGTACTCAGGTCCCATCTCATATAGAATCTTTTTGAAAGAATGAAACTGGCATCCTTCAGAGTACACATTGTCCTGGTAAACCTGAACAGTCAGAAGACATTAATGTGCTCTGTTCCCCCAACTAAGGATAACAGACGGCCTTTTAGAGAGCTAGATCTGAACTGAAGAAACAGTGTTAGCACTCAAAACTTAAAGCCATTAGAAGACACAAGGTTCTTTGTTAGGTAATAGTTACTGTAATGATACATTTATCTCATGTAGCCATACTTAGCTTTTGGAAGAACAGTGAGCTGCTTTGTATAATTTAACCTTTACTTGTATGTTGTAAATTGATTCTTTCATTTGAAGTGGTCCAAGTATCACATAGGGTTTTAGGTCAGTTCCAGCAAAGATCCTCCTTGTGTCTCCTACCTGTGTCCCCTAAACTTTCTCTCTAGTTCAAATCCAGATCAAGCCACCTCTCATATTAATCCTCTGATAAGAAGAATCTCGCATGTTTGTCCATATCTTAGTATGATAACAGAGAATCTGTTGCCTGTACTTGAAAAATACCAATACCACACATGGAACAATATTACACCTCATATGCATACTCTTAGCTGTGCTTTTGAGAAAACAGAATATTCCTTTACCTCATCAGCCAGAAGAAAAAGTTTCTCTTCCCAAGCAAAGTGAATCACATCTTCAATGCACTTTCTGTTTTGGACCTGTCCTATAGTTTGATTTTTAAAGCAAGAAAAAAGTTAATGGAGCATATATATAAAAATCTTTTCACCCAGGCCTAGTTAGACTACTAGCTTCTCAATAAGATATCTCTCTTTCTCAATAAAGTGCTATTGAATTTTAGAATTCAGTTCACTAAGTGTGAAATTAAGGAACATTTTTGAAGGAATTATTTTTCGAGGTAACTTAGTCCATCTTAAGCAAAGAAAGTATAAGACACAGTTATCAATCACTAATCAATAATACTCTGTGTGTAACCCATCATCCGAAATACTCACATGCATGATGGTTAAGCAAAGGGAAGTTATTTCACTGTGTGGTTTAATCAGAAATTGGACAGATAATAGCAAGGAGTTGAATTCTTGTGTTCCTGTTTGTGAGCCAAGCCACACAAATTGACATTGTACCTTCGTGACTCAAGGAAGACTTACTGACTCAAGCCACCTTACTTCAGAAGTGCAATGAGCTAAGAATAGATACACATTTGGTTTTTACTGCAGTTCTGCTGACAAGTAGCAGGCAGATTGCTTACAGCTGTTTATTCTCCTTTAAATTTTGTTAACTTCTTTACAAAGTCATTAACAGCAATGCAAAATAATGCTAATAAATACTATATTGATGTGTATAATGGTACATTAAAAATTGTCTTGTCCTCATAGTCTCAAGTAGGTTGAAGCAAATGTATCTTATTTGAAAGTTTGATTCCTGTCAGTACATGGCAAAGAGTGATTGAAGGGAGTCCTGATCTTTCCGTATTTGTCACACTGTTTGCAGTTTATGGTTCTACTTAATCCTATACGAGTCCCAGGGTTTCTGCAGGAATATAGCTTCTGTGCTTATACAGGAAGCTTCCCACTGACTGTGGGAAGACAAAATACTGCTTCACAGAGACCAGCTCATGCACGAATAGCTGTAGCTTTGGAGTTCATAGTAAGCTAGTTGGGAGCTAGTTCAAACTAACTAGTGGGAGCCAGTTTCTCACTAAGTACCCTCAACTATTCAAAAAGATAAATTCTTCTGAGGGAGGCAGTGGTTGCCACTGAGTTTGTAGTGTATCTGTAGTCATTGCCTCTCAGAGGCAAGAAGCTACAGGGCCTGTTAGAGACAAAAACTTTGATAAAGACCAAAAATTACTGAAAGTCATTCCACAGGTCTGCAAAAGTTCAGTGGAAGCAGTGGGATCCAGTGAAGTGAACCTGCTCCCTTCTCTCTTCCTAAATACCTGGATTTCCATGATACTGAAAATAAGTTTCTAAAAGTATGACATACCATCCTATTTTGAGCAATGATGTCTAGAATTCAGCTTTATGTATTTGATAGGTATTTAGGATTTGCCTGCAATGTCAGATGAATGAAAGAGGGAAAGAATACGGTCTTAAAACCCATCCATTAAACAAAATTGATATAGACCTGTGGGATTTCCAGGATTGATGATGCAGAGGACTTTTGGATTGCAATATGCTTTAGCTTCGTTCAAAGAACGGCGAAGTTCATTCACATCTAGAGCCCAGCAATTTTCTTCATCCAAATAGTAGTTCACCTGGATAGCATCTAGTTCAGATATGACTGCTGAATATAAGGGATATTGTGGTATAGGGATCATCACTCCTGTTCGGGATTTTCCACCTCCTGAGACCAAGATCTTTAAAATTGTCTGGGGAAAAAGTAGGAATTAAAAAGAAAAAAAAAAAGGTTACACACCAGAATTAATATCATACTCTAGAATAAGTTACTGATCTTCCTTCTTAAAAAATCTAAAGGTAGATTTATATTCTAGAAGCATACAGTCCTTTTCTCATATCAAAGGACATTTAATTTCAAGTGAAGTTACTGGCTAAATGAGGATGGTCTAACTCAGCTTAACAGAATTCCTCTGCATGTCACAGCCTCCAAAGATCAACTGCAAAATTTAGGAGAAACATTCTGAGCACAGGGCTGGAGGGAAAGTTGGAAACAGAAATATCAAGATCATACGTTTTCTACTGTGCCCAGTTGTAAGCAAAGAAGCCTCAGCTAGTTGTTGCTTGTTGTCTTCCACTCATTTTATCCCACTAAACTCTAGAGGCCAATAAATAAAACCAGAAATTAGAACTAGGGTCTGTGGAGATCCTTCTTTGGAAAGGAGAGACCCTGTTTTCGGCCAGATGGGAACAAAGCTAGAGGTTCACATTATGGTTTCATTTTCAGATAACACAAGAGATCAAAAGTCTGCATGTCTTTGTATGGAAATGTAATGTGTCATATTTAGTTTATGCCCAGAAGACACATACAGAAATGTAATGCTTGTGCTAAGGTCAGTCGAGAGGATTTACCTGTGCCCAATGGCTGGCTGTGTGTGTCTATGTGTAGGCTTTTTACACATGAATTAAATAAAAGAGTGCATTTGGTGCAGGAAGTGGAGAGATTTCTTGCCTTTATAATCAAGGGAGAACTTTGAAGTACAGGTGCAATCAAAGCAGGCATCCTTATCAACATGTAATTGACAGTGTCAAAACAAAAATAGCTCTTCAGATAGAACAGCAATATCCTTTCATTTTCTTGTTTGTTCTAGAAAAAAATATTTCTGTGCTTCTCATCACATACGAACTCAGCTGCTAAGCTAATGATTTATAATCAGCACAATTCTGTACCCACCACTAGTTTAAAAATACCAAGCATCCAAAATGTATAATCAGGACCAAATGCAAATTTAAAAACTCTCTAACACCCTCTGCCCCCAAGTTATGAAACAGTAGTTGTTTTATCCTTGGAAGTGCCAAATAATGAGACTCATTGTACTGCTGACTTTTCATCACTGGTGAAATCAAATAAGCATGGTACAGATTTGATACGCTATGCTGCCATTCCTGACAAGCTGCCAATATAACGCTTGGCATCATAAACTCTGGAAAGCCAACTACAAAAACTGTTCATGTCAGAACACTGTCATTCTGAACTCTGCCACTAGATGTCATTTAAAAAAAACCTTTTACAAACACGCTATAAAAGGCTCCCTTAATAAAAGCAAAGAACTGCTGGTTGTTGTAACATCAGTAAATATGCCTGTGTAAAGGAAAAATCTATTAGAGACAATTATTCCTGTCTTAACTAAGGACCATCTTTGAACTTTGGTTGAAGCCAAAATGTAGAGTTCTTCCTAAACAAGGAGGCTACTGAAATAGATCTCTGCGATTTTTACTGACATTAACAGGCACTAGCAGAGAGCTTACTAGGAAGAAGAGCTGCTGAGACTCCACACCTCTGAGGTCATTGCCTCTTCTCTCTGCCACTCCTTCATACCCTCTTAAGTGCTTATGCATCTTAACCACTAAGGACACCATTTTGTAGTCTGCACAGTCTGAATCTCCTAAATTTATATTTAGGCACCTATGTAGTTTATACTAGTTTTACAAAAGGTACAAGTTAATGTATATTAAGAGGCTTTGTCTTCATGTCCCTGTTTCTTAGCTGGCATCATACACATAATTGAGTGTACTGGATATCCACTTAATGTGACTTCAGTATTCGTTAGATTGAACTCACGGGAGTTTGTGAGACCAGATGTTCAACAACGATCTGTATTTCCAAAGGTGACTGATGAATTATAGTTTATACCAAGAAGAGACAGGTTTAATTTTAACACTTACAGCAATGCCATCACTTGCCCCAGTGGTAAGATATATATTATCTGGATCTGCAGGAACTCCTCCATCTCTTCTTTCAATATATGAAGCAACATCTTCACGGATGCAATTTATACCTTGACTGGCACTGTAAGATCCTGTGAAAAATAGAGAATGAGATGAGAACTGAGAACAATGAACATCAGATTTTCTGTTTGCTAGCAAAACTCCTGAGCTAGTATTGTATGAAGTAGTTTGTATATATGAGAGCTTTGGATCCCCAGGATTGTTTTGTTGTTTGGGTTTTTTTCAAGGAGTAGGAAAGGGAGTTGGTTTGTTCATAGAGCAAAATAATTTGTTTGGAATTAGACAACTATAATAAGTACCACTAAAATACAAAAACAATATACTGGATTGGTAAAAAGTAGGGTTTAAAGTCTACTTTGCAAACTGGGGTGGCAATCCCATTTTGACTATCTTCCAGTTGCTTTTTTATGTTGAAAACCACTTCAGAATGTCAGCAGCATCTGTAAGTAAGGGGAACAAGGAACAAAGGTAGCAATAGAACTTCTTCAAATCCATGACAAAAATCAGATTTCTATTTGCAATATGAAAGCAATACGATACCATTTTCTCCCAGTCTGAAACTCCCAAAATCCTAAACTTCTTCTCTCTCCCTGCCACAGCATCTCCCACAGCCTCTTTTCAGTTACTTGTAGCATAAACATGTAGGATCACCCCAATCTGTAAGTCTTATATGCAGTTTACAGAGCACAAGTAATAATGTTAAATAAAGATGTTAGATGCCTGTGTGCCTCATTACTGAGCACGTGCAGCAAATAAAGAATAAAAGTAAGTCAAGGTAAGGAATGAATTCAAGCTATGAAACCTAAGACTGATGGATGATGAAGTGACAAGTGTACATCTAATTTAGAACACTGTCATGAAGCTGCAGAATCTTCTTTGCTTGTTGGGTGGAGTGGAATAATTGTGCCTGACTTAACTCTCATCCCTCAGTTATATGCTAGTAGTCTGCCTGATAATGCTTCTGTGAAAGCATAATTCATAAAGACAGAGAACCTCGGCAAGTACTGAACAATTGCATGGGACAAAACGGTAATTCAGGGCACAAAGTTCCCTCATGTCCTAAACGTTTACTTTTTCAGGACTAAATTCTATAGGGTCTATACGCGAGTCTTTGACTGCAGCTAGAAAGCTGCTGTTAAAGTAGGAGAACAAACCTAAGCTGTCATTCTGTCTTGTGCTCCATTGAGGCCTAAGTGCCATGACTCAGTGAGGAAATACAGAAGACCTGAATTCAGTTTTCAGGTCTTCTACACTTAATTTTACTCAATTGATAGCTTTAACTAGAATCCATCTGTTTGCACTGGGATGCAAATAAATAAAAAAATCAAACCCAACCCAAAAAGCTGCATGTGCATATATAAGCGACATGCAGGGATCAGTCTTTGACCTTTCTTTTTTCCCAAGAAAGCAAACTTCTCCTCAGCCATGAAGAGAACAGCAGTAAGTGATAGGAGTAACTTCCATTCAGCTGCACATCCACTTGCCTCAGACTGCGTGTTTATGGAGTGCTGTACAGAGGCTGATGAGCAACTGAGGCCAGGAGAAGGGGCTGTTACACGATACTGGGGACAGGGAGGGTGGAGAGAAGGCATAAACCAGTATAGCAGATCAGTGAGGTCTACAGTGGCTTTACTTTTCAGGAATTTAGAAAGGCAGTTGTTCTTCGTACATATAATGTCAGGAAAAAAGATAATTTAGACTCCAGTGACTTACAGAACTTCAAATTATCCACTGAAATTAAAAGGATGTATTCAGAATAATCATCTTATTTGAATATTTCAACTGTTTCAGGCCTACGTCCTCAACATCTACTGAGCCAATCCAGATTACTTGAAATATGTGATCTGCTGCTGAAAAGGGGATTTTGAACAGGGTCAACGTTTTTCTGAAATATCATGCTAGGCTGAATTCCTTTCATTTCACTCCAGAATGGGGCCAAGACCCAGCGTTCTGAGAACTCTTACTACGTACCTGAATTTGAAAATCACTACAAAGAACAATTGAGGCAAAACTCAAATGTGTCCCCAGTAACTCTTACAGGACAACCAGTACTATGTAGATTAATTGTTCCAGAGTAATCCACGAAAGGAATTAATGGAGCTAGAGGAACTTCTCAGTTTTGATATATGTATTTTGACCTTTCTACATGTAGAAACAAAACCAATGCAAAAAAGGCAAAGATAAGATAGATTCTGTATTTGACAGTGTTGTTAGGAATACTCCAAGGCTGAAAAACTGCTTAGGTAACCACTATTTAGGTCTTGTTTATTTTAGTAAGTTTCACAGCACCTGCTCTCAAAATATGCCAGTACAAATAGGCACTACAACCACAAAGATTAAGAAATATGCCAATTACTCTAAGGCATACTCTGAAATGTCCCTGTTAGCCTACCTGAAAGAAGGTAATTAAGTGTGCCAGATTCTTTGTGGTACCCAGCAGCTGTAACACTATCTGCAGAGTAGAAATTCTAGCGGCATTTCCCAGGTACAAGTAGGCAGTACAGTTGCTTAAGAATTTGCCTCTTCCATTTCCTCTCTACTGAATATGCCAGGTTAGCACTTATTTATGTGTATGTTATATGTATACTCTTGCAGAAACAGTGGTTGAAGTGTTCTTTAGCTCTTTCCAGGGTTATTTTACCCTGGAGAAATAGGGCTTTGGCATCTTCAGTTACAAGGAACAACAAGTTCTAAGGAACAACAAGTCTAAGGACTTGTCTAAGGACTTACAAGTCTAAGGAACAACATACCACCTTTCAGTTGTGCAGCTTTCCCTTTGCAGAGCATTATTGCCTTGGTACCTGAGTTTCTGATACCCCAGTTTATATCCCGAAAAACGTACTTGGACTGATGGTTCAAAATTAAGATACAGGACTGTGAACTGGATCAGCTGAGATGGATATACATTGTTGAGACCATCATAACAGTAAACTCCTTGGCAGAGAAAGATTTAAAGATAATAAAATTGTAAACAGCCCCACCTACACTTAGTAGGAGAGACAGCTGTCAGAGCCCAGGATCAACAGATGTCATGTGAACAGTACCAAAGCTTCAGTAGTGTTGCCACTTACTTTTCTAATACAAAAAGGTCAGCATTCTGTTTAGGTTTATGCCTAGATGTAATTGTGGTGAGGGCTCCCTAACTGTGTGTCCTGTTTTAGTGGGACAGAATTTTAGAGTCAGCTTTCTGTTGAGGAAAACTGCAATTTTGTTCCTGTTTCATGGAAACAAAGTTGATAAAAACTTTGTTAGAGGTCTCAGCTAATACTGGTGTGCAGGTTGCCACAGTGTTCAAGGTCTTCAAGTTCTTGAGATAAAGTTGGAGAGGCTGGGGGAATGGAAACCTAGCAGAGTCACCCCAAGGTGACCCCAGGCTGACCAATTAATACTATGTATACCATCATCGTCACATTCACTATAAACTGGGGAGTTTGCTGGGGATGGCCCTTCTTCCCACTTCTCTGCCTCTTCCTCTCCTTCCTGCTCCCTCTTCATGGCTGATATCTTGAGAGGGACTTGTTTACTGGCCCAACCTCTGAGGCCTACTCCCCCACAGTACTGGCTGAGTATAACTCTGTGTATTTTATATTATAACTGTTATTAATATTAGTTTATTACTTATATATTTGTTTTTCAACCCACGAATCTCCTTTGCTCTTCCCAACTCCCTCCCCAGGTGGCAAGGAGGCATTGGGTGATAGAGCAACTGTATAAACCACAACACTGCGTAATCCTCATCTTGTTCTGTTCTGTGATAAGTCTCATCAAAAATCTGCACTATTAATCACTGCTTATCAGTAGGTCACACTGAATTCTCCTCCTATCATTTTGCCCTAGGCCATCTCCCATTTGCTTGTAATCATATAAAACACAATTAAGAAATTTCAGCACTGCAGATACTGAAAGAATCTTTGATGACTCCAGTACCAACAGGAGCAACTGAAACAGACACTTACCTAAGCTGTTTCCTCCGCAACCCTGCAAGATCCGTCTGGCTCGATTTTTGGCATCTTCTGGAAAACTTGGGCTGTCCAGCAGGTTTGGGTATGTACACAGTGCCACTACCTAGAGTGCCAAGAAAATGTAAATTGGCGACCTGTCAATGGTTACTTTAAGCTGGTAAAATTACTGTTAACTTTCCTTGGAAATGAAGATCACAAATAACTAGCTAAATTAAAACAAAGGTTATTGATGAAGAGTTTGCAGTTATTTTCTTAAGGGTAGTGCTTACAAGTTCTGCTGATAAAAACAGTTATAGAATTATTAACTATTTGTATTACAGACAGTGAAGATTGTAGTCCAAGTGAGATATGCATAGTGCAAACACAACTTATACATGTTATCTCTAAAGAGCTCTATCCTCCACCCTTTGTGTATTACTAGCCCACTTCATTGACAAGAAATCAGGAGTTTAAATATGGAGCAGAACAGAGAAATATGATCAAATTTTGAAGTCCTAGTTGTATGTTCTAATAATCTTTCCCCAAAATAACTTATAGTTATTAATAATTTGAATTTGTGGGAAATATTTAATTAAAAAATAAGTGGTGATATAGAACACAGTAAAAGTAGAAACATGTCCTAGCAGAATTAAGTTTATGAGGGAATCTAGAGGTCTTGCTTGAGATCACCGTAATTTAGTCCAGTCTCTCATTTTTATGCTTACATGGTGTAATATAGATAGGCTGTTGTCATCTTGTGGGACAGTGACTAAAGAATTGTGACTAAAAAAGTGACTAAAGGACAAATGTAAGGTCTTGCACCTGGGAATACATCATCCAAGAACGCAGCTGAGACTGGGTTCCACCTGGCTAGAGAGCAGCCCTGTGGAAAGGGACCTGGGGGTCTTGGTGGATGACAAGCTCAACATGGGCGAACAGTGTGCTGCAGCTGTAAAGAAAGCCAACAGGATGCTGGGTTGCATTAAAAAGGGCATCACCAGCAGAGATAAAGAAGTCATTATCCCTCTCTACTTGGCACTGGTCAGAAGACACCTTGAGTACTGTGTCCAATTTTGGTCCCTGCTATACAAAAAAGATGCAGGCAGGTTGGAAAGGATCCAGGGAAGGGCAATGAGGATGATCAGAGGACTGGAAGAGCTGCCGTATGAAGAAAGGCTAAGAAAACTGGGCCTGTTCAGCCTTGGGAATTGAAGGCTTAGGGGGGACCTTATCACCAGGTCCCACTACATAAAGGGTGGCTACCAAGAAGATGGAGACTCCCTTTTCATAAGGAGCCACATGGAAAAGACGAGGGGTCATGGACACAAGTTGCTTCTGGAGAGACTGAACTCCAGAACTCTTTACAAAAGAACTACTTTAAGTCTAAGTGCATCTAGGGAATCACTTATACTGATAGATATATCAGACAGATTTTAAGGCATTCTTAGTAATCTAATAAAAAAAAGACAATATTTTATAATATTCTTACCTGGCGGAGGAAGGTGATCGGCCTCTGTCCCATTGCATGTGCATCTCCAATGTTGGCTTTAATTACTTCAGTAAAAGGTTTTTTGATTCCCTAAAAAGAGATAATTCACAATGTATTTTTAGGATGGAAGTAGGTGATAAGGATTTCCTCTTTTTTGGTATCTCTGTTATATGGCTGTAACTAAACAGTGCCTAATCTCAAAACAGATAGAGTATTGTATGTAAAGCTTAATGCATTTCTTATACAATATTGCCAGTAAATCTTAAAATGCTTTACAGAAATTATGCCAACTGTGACACATTTTTAAATGATAGGCTGACTTTTTCAGCTAGCTACAAGTAAGAGATTGACTTGCCTGGAAACGAGGCGTTAAATTAGAAAACATGAAGAAAAGGCATTTTGAATTGTCAGTATCAAAACAACTTGTTTGAAACCCCTAAGGGATGGATGGGTCAGTCAAGAAGCTAAAAAGATTTAAGGACATTTGAGAAATTCACCAACAAAATAAACCTCAAGACCTTTAGTACTTTTCAGAGTAAAAACAGTAAAGATACTGCTTGCTTATTTGTTTTCTATTTAGATTAAATATTCATTTTGTGATGACCCCACTTTTCCATGTACAGATGTTTTACTAAGTAGTGAGGTTCTATATGATAAACAGCAGAAGTGCTAAATAATCATCATGAATATTTAAACTTTCCTAATCTCTGAAATGTGAACAGACAGCTATTTTTCCTGTGAGGAACTGAATACATTATGAGAACAGAGGGAAAACAGTTGATGAATGTTGAGTAGCAATCATTGCTCTTTAAAAAGCAAAATAAAATAAGGGGGGGGGGAGAAGGCAAGGAACTGATTTAAATAAAAAAAGAATAACTGAAATGAAAGGGCAACATTACAAGAAGAATAAATGAGGTAGGCAAGAACAAATTTATAGGTTTTCTAACATATATATATATATGTATGTGTGAAAGATAGTAGGGAGGCCTTCTAACAGTGACAAAATTTTCATGTGGCCTATTGAACTGCAAAATTAGATAAATTAGTTTTCTGAGCAAAATTATCTATAACAACCTGCTCTGGCTGTGGACTGAACTTACAAAGCCTCTTTCTGGCCCGTGTATTTACAGCAAGTTACTGGATTTGGATATAGGATATGTGGCTGGCAAGCCTTATGTGGTGGATTTCAATGACAGACCAGTACCCACATGTGCAAAGATAACAATGACCAAAATATTAGTAGCCATCAGGGACACAAATCCCCAGGTACACCAAGATTTGGAGGTTTACAGTTCATAATGCGGCTGAGAGGTTATGTGATAATGTGATTCAAACCCCCACTACAGATCCAGTTCATCATATAACTCATAGCATTTAGTTTTTTCTTTTGAAATTAATTAGGTAGCTAGAAATGGCATTAAAACAAGACAATTGGACTTATGTGACCCTGACTTAAAAGGGTCAAAGCATTTTATAGTGCCTTAAATTTAGCAGGAATTGAAAAAAACATTCGCTTAAAATAATTGAAAGTGCCACACTGACTCCATCAAGTCATTTGCTTTTATGTTTGCTGATCTAAGTCAGTGCCTAAATAAAATTGTATTTCAACCCTGAATAAAGAATTAGGAATAGAGATGCAAGATAAAGATTACAGGTATCTGAGGCTGAAGTTTAGCAATTTGTGAGTAACGCAAACAGCTAGAAATAGGTTATCTTCAAACTGTCTGGGGTTCACTGATAGCACGACATCGTTTCATTCTAATTTACAAATTAGCAGGAAAAGGAAGATAGATGTAGGAGGAGAACAAATTGAGTTTGTGTGAAATTAAGAAAAATTGTCACAAATTTCAGTTGCATTTGGTCCTTCTTACAGCAAACAGAATCAGTTTCACTAGATTTGCACAGTAATACAAATTTGTTAAAAAATAAGGGATGATACTTTCTTTGCCTTAAGGTAGGCAGTCTAACAGCAGTTCTCAGCAATAAGATGAAATAGAAATACCCTGTTTTACTAGATTAAAAACAGAGCAAACAAAACCTCTAACAACATAAAATTATGTTAGACAAATTAGATGCTTTTTGCACATATTTGCAAATACTATTGTGATCTGCAATAAAAAAAATAGCAGCTGGTTTGGTTAGTGAAATGCATTTCATAATGTACCTTTGGAGTTTTTATTGTGGTACAGCCTTTACAACAAAGGTAATGGGCCTTTTTGGTTTCTGTCTCAGGTTTATTGTAAATAACTTGTAGCTTATTAGCACTGGTACCATCCAGATCTCTGCTAATGCCAAACTCCGTGTTTGGGCGTCAGCTGCAGGTCAATAGTCATCACTTACTCCATTAACTACTCACTGCCTTTGCTACTAAAATGATTGATCTGGAGAAAACAGCAAAACATACCTAACAGTTATCTTACTGTAAAATCCTGGTGGAGAAGGAATAATTAGGTTTTCTGTGTGGTATACACTGTTCCCACATACCTGCTGAAAGGCTTGTGGTCCTCCTGACTAACTTATATTGTTTGGTCTCAGCTATGAGAGCTGTTGCTCTTTCTGTCTTTCAAAAAAAGAGATGCTTTTAAATAATTGGGACCTTTGCTTGAGTTAATATCAGCAATTGTTTAGAACTGTCCTCACAAAAATCACTATATCCCCTCCTAGTGAAATCTAGAAAAAAAACTGTTGAGTACTTAGTTTTTTTCCTCATCTTTTTCTATTACTTGATTTCCAGTCTTTCTATGAAAAGAAGAAATATCAGAAGTTGTTCAGATTTAGTTTTGATTCATCCAGAACGAAAAGTCCCATCTTGCCATTTCAGAAAAAAGGAACAGGAAACAGTAACAGGCAAGAACAAGCGTCCAATGCCAATGAGTTCAAGTTTCAAAGTAAGGATTATCAGAAGCTAGCACCAAGTGAAGTCTAAACAGTACCGCTGACTCTGCAGGTGAGTTCAAGGTGGAATTCTACTTAAATCCTTAAGGCTGAGTGGCATTAGTCACTGGTTACTTGTGTAAAGGTTTCTCCTGTGGTGATGGCACTGGGGTGCATGGGTATCCAAGGGAAGATTAATGTCAAATACTTTTTGGAAGGTCCATGAAAAGTTCTGTATGAAAGGAGGAAGTGTGAATGTGATGTTGATAACCTCAGCATCAGGTTGTAGAACAGCAGGAGAAGTGTTGCAACAGGACATAGCCTGTTAGGGCAAGATTTATTTCACTGCTGAAGGCTTTGACCATGTCAGCAACATGCCTGTGCTGAGTCAATTTAAGTCCCTGGCAAGCCAAGGAGTATACAGGGGGAGCAGAAACTAGACCAGTGGAATTATTGTGCTTTCTTCTACTGATAGAGAGCTGCTTCCCCCCTCTCCCCTACTTCTCTCTCATATTCTCCCTCTCTTTCTCTCTCATTTGTGCACTTTCTCATTCACTTTCATATTCTCTCTCCAAGCATGGGCAGGCTTTCAAGGTGTGTTCCAGACGCGGTCTGACTGCATTGTAGCTGGCGTCTGCCAGCAGGCAGATTGGGAAAAGGGAACCTTGCAGAACAGGAGCCCTAATAACAAACTTGGGAGTGGTTAAGTACCAGATTGATACTCACGTATACTGAAGAGGGTATGAACCACATCAAGTAGGAAAACCAATCCTCAGCCCTACAAAACAACCACTGCTACAGCCTTCTGCCATTGATGGCATCTCACACTGTCCTAACAACATATTCATCTTGGGAACAAAGCCAATCTTCTGCCGTTCTTTGAAATTGTTATCAAAGGGACTAATTTTAGTAGCCATTTTTAAGGCAGAAAATGTTAAAATGTGCTCATTTCTTTTTCAATTGCAGTCTTCTTCATAATGAAAGGATTTTAATGGAATAAAGGAATCTTCCAAGATTTAGAATAAGCTCTTCAGAAATTAGTTCCTTCAGCAGTTACTTCTGTCACTCTCCTCAGTGGAAATGCAGTCTTTTAAGATGCCAGATGAAAAGCCTCTGAAATCTGAAGCAGGTCAGAGAGGATTATTCCAACA
The DNA here is from genome assembly GCF_000695765.1 of Mesitornis unicolor. NCBI lineage: Eukaryota > Metazoa > Chordata > Aves > Mesitornithiformes > Mesitornithidae > Mesitornis > Mesitornis unicolor. Next base: position 22,438 of record NW_010166145.1, read on the forward strand.
ACTGTATCAGTGTTCTAAGTATCACATAAAGATGAGAGAAAGGATTTTAGTATATGAACCTGAATTCATTGGTGCAGAGTCAATACAAAACTTTACGTAGTTAACCAGGTTTGGAAAAGCTTCCTTTTCTCCTAGACATCCCCACAGCCTCAAGAAACCCAGCAGGTAAGGAGTACAGTATGAAACGATGGGCTGTTTCTCAAGGAGAGAGTCACCATGCACAGAACGTTGGAAGAATTATCTGATAAAAGAAATGTTACAGTGCCAAAACATACATTATCCCAAAGAACTAACATGAAGGCAATGCACTGTGAGAGGCAGGTTTGTCTCTTAAGAGTTTTAGTATGCCTGAAAGTTCCCTTTACAATGGTTCAATCTAAGAATGCTGGGATATTGCAAAATAACAGTGTGCCCAGAAAGAGTAAAGAAAGGTACAAACTGACCTAAAGCTGTCTTTGTTAAAGTCTTCAGCAAATTTCAAAGGAAAACTCTCAGTCTGTAGAGAGGCTTGTGTGATTTGGACTTGGTGATGGCCATACAAAAGGATGGAAAAGGGCTCTCTTGAGGAGGCTATGAAAATGTGAGGTGGTTCTAATCCCAGAGGAGCAACTCTTGCTGAATTTCAGAATTCGTCCAATCCTCACTGCTCCTCATTGTTTCATTTTCATTGCCATTGCTTTGTGCCTCCTCTTGATGGTTATCAGGCAATAACATCACACTGTGAAGCATTGTGCTGTCTCCTTAGCACAAGCTGAGTCTGGTTTTGCTGTGACTTGCACAAACAAGCTGTATAATAAGAGAGCTGGCAAAACCTAACATTTCAGCATAGTTGAGATTTACTCTGTAGTAGCCAAGTTGCTTGCTTGCTTTTATTTTTTCCTCTCTCAAAGGGCCAAGAAAGCACTACCCAGAGGCCCTTAACTAATAGGGACTTGAAGGGCTGAATTAGCATTCCAATCTTTTTATTAAAACAGCTCACAGCAGAAAAATAAACCTGACCTGCTTACTGCAGAGTAAGGCTTTGAGTCTGTGTTGTGCATGTGTAATTCAAGTTGACATGAACTGTTGTTGGAAGGAAGGGGAAGACAAATTCTGGATTTTGACTTGAAGTGGCAGTGATGACTTGCATGCCCCCTAATACCAGGTGAAAATTGGTGGAGCTGACCATTAATTGGCAGATCTGATTCAGGGATTACAGATCAGTTGTCCTCAAGTTACTCTTGCCTTATACATTGCTCAAAGTGCATTTGGATTCAGAAATTTTGCCTGTATGAATAAAGCCCTACATTTTAATGTGACTGTAAATGACAGAATTAAAATAATGCTTAGTAAAAGATTAGACATTAGGACCCTCTTAACTTGAAGACCTATTGGAAAAGGGCTACTTTGGAATAGATTTTACTACTGTATTCAACAAGAAAATAGAAAATAACTGGATCTTGTGGACTGTGTGCTTCTGAATGTATGATTTTGGTAATCATACTCTTAAAATGGATTTTCTTTCATCTTCATCTGCAGTAGTTTTTGTCCTGTTGAAAACCATGGGGTTTACTGCAGGTTTGCTTCCATATGCAACATGTACAGGCAACTGAAGAACAACAGTTCTGTCTTAATGAGGTCAAATGCTCTTGCCTGGGAGATAAATTTCTTAGTGTGCACACAGTCACGTATTCAAAGCAGAAAATTATAGGATGGTAATTTAAGCTTAACATCTTTCATTACTGGGTGTACCAGTCAATCTTGTATCTTTTTCTTGGCATGTCAAATTACATTTCTGCACGTCACTGTCTAAACAGTGTTTTATCTTTCCAGCACTCTTGGGGACACAGTCAACTCACATTTACGATTAAGCTTGGATTCTAAGTCAGACTTTTTTCTACTCAATTTAAAAGCCTGAAGAATTAGTAAAAACAAACAAAAACAAAAACAAATTTTACAGTCTTTTAGCCAAAATACTTTAGCAGACGCTACCTGAGATTATAGCTACATAGGGAAAAAGGATTTTGGTAGTTTTATTATCTAAACAGAAATGTAGGGAGTCAACCAGTGAGTATAAACATGCAACAGGAACCTATTTGCAATAGTTACACAAATGCCAAACATGGGCACAGGAGATAAGTGTACAACCCTTTTACTGTAAAAGTAAGTCAGATTACAGTGGCTGTTCTGAAAAAAATGGGCTTCAATGCGTAGAGACCGTGCATTGCCATTAAAGGCACGTAGTTCCAGACTCAGTGGTGGAATATGCTAACCACTTGTACTGTTCTGCATACATGCTACCAATGTGTCTCTGCATGCCATCCCTCTACCCCTTTCTGCCCTACAATTCTGTTTCAGTAACTTGAAAGTTTAGAACAGGGACCTACTGTTGTGTGACTTACACTAAGCCAAGCAGTTACATGAGTTGACGTGTGGATCCTAAAATGCTGTTTAATATGCACATGCTTTGCAAGTATGTGTAAGACAACTTAACGTGACATAGAAATTGACGTTATGTTGACTTGACATTAGGATTTAACCTAAGCAGGAAATTGGGAAAAAAGGAGAGTGTACGTGGAGAGAGATGTCAGAGTAACAGATATGAAGGGACTTCCCACTGCAAGGTCAGTCATGAATGCAAAGTAACAAATCAGGTATGCGTGCTGCCTATGTAAAGATAAAGCTAGCCTGTTATTACAGATTAAATAAAGAGAAGGACTTTGTCCAGAGATTACATTAGTCTTGCATTGAATTAATGTTCAGGCTAAAATTTCTCATCTGAAATGTAATTAAAGTCAATACTTTATATGGTGGCCCTCTGTTAGCAAGTCTAAAGAAAGGGAGATAGAAAAAAGATCTTACTTGCTTGAGTTGTATTGAGAGTACAATCATTTATTAAAACAAGCCTGTGCTCTAGCTTCCTTTAAAAAGTTTCCAGAAACACCAAGGAAAATGGCTGGAGTCAGTTCCTTTGCCTTGTATCACCTTAGGAAGCCAGAATCAGCTGATTATTACCATTAGAAAAGGGAAGAGAAATCAGGTTTTCACTCCTGAAGCATGATGCAATTTCAAAATTATAATTAAAAATATTCAGATAAGTGATTCAAGTAAATAATCTTGCGTAAAGACTTCCAGCTGGAAAGACTTACTGTAGATCAAACCCTTGGTTTTCCACCTGGATGAACACAGGTCAAGAAAACTTAAGAAGTCTAAGTACAACATATCCCATCTGTACAATCAATCTTATTCTGATTTATCAGAGTATTCTAACTTGTCAGCTGCACTGGCTTAACCCTGAGCACATTAGCTGAAATTAATGCCTCATTTATATTTACTTTTTAAAAGAAATATCTCTTCAGTTGCCTAGTCGGAAACTTCTCAAGTAGCATTTCAGTCCTTACTTCTATGTGCACTGTGAAGTTACAGCTCCTGTTGCAATCATTTGCAGTTAATATACAAAAGAAGCAAATACTAGATAGAGTAACAGAGGAACTGTTATTCAGAATCTGAGCCAGCATGACAAAACTCATGGAAGACAAACACACTGTGCAAACAGTATCAAGTAGCTATTTCATAGTCTATATAACAAGCTGTATAAGTTACACAAGTTTGAAGTCTAACTGGATTGAGCCAAGTTTAAACAGGGAGACCCTCTATCGCATCTGATTAGACAATGTCTGCATTTAAGATGCTTTTAGTTTAGAAACAAATGACTCTAAGGCATCTCAGCAGAACAGGGCAAATGCAGATTTACTAGTGGGTATATCACAGCTTCACCTCTCCCTGCTCATCCTACCACCAGCCAGTGCAGCCCTTCCATGCCACACTATGGTGTCCGTATGTTCATGCTTGTGCAAAGCTCCTTCCCATCATATGTAGTAAAATTGCTATGGAGCAACCCTTTTGCTGTCAATGAAGAGTAATCATGGATGGATCAGGAGATGCTGTGGGGCATCACCTTTCTCTGACAACTGCTTCAGCCTCTTTTCTTTATCAGGCAGTGTTAATTCTGGTAGTGGTTAACCGAACTCTGTGAGCTAAAGCTGAGCAGGATGAAATAATTTTTTCAGTTTTAATTAAAAGTAAACAAAGAAGTGCCATTGACCTGTGATCACACAGAAGTCAATTTTATACTGAACTCCAGCCATTTAGATGACCTATAATATTTCAATTATAAGGAACCTAGGTACTACTCAAGGTGGTATACTTTACCAGACAGTTTGACTGAACAATGGAAGGAGTAACAGTATTTTTATCAGAAAGGCAAAGAGGAATTAATAACTTGAGCAATGTGGAAGAAGATGAAGTCTTTCAGCTGCTTCCTTAAGTTGATTAGTGTTCTCTGCAGCTACATTGTCTCAACATTTGCAGTAATACTGTCCTCCTTCCCTGCCAACAGGGAGGTTTTTGTTTGCTTTAGTCATCTTAGAGCACAGTCATGTGTCTGTGAATGCTGGTAGCCATTCCATGAGACTGGTTCAAGAAAAAAAACTTTTAAATGGAAAATGCCACATGAGCGGGCACAAAACTGCCATAACAGTCTTTTAATAAAGCGATTGGCAAGGACTTGCTCTTGCATTTTTAAAAAAGTACACAGAAGATTCTTCTCTCTGTCAGTGACTCAGCTGGTAATTGAAGTAAGCAGGGGAGCTGGGAGGAGTTAGTAAGATCATACTATATTTGTTTTGTCAAGGAGTATCTCCTGCCCTGGGATGTTAACTTGAAAACAAACATACTCAGTGAGAACACTGGAAGATTTTATACTCTGGAAAATGCACCCACTAAAGAACCTAGTTGCATAAAGTCAATGACACCTTTATAAAAAAGTTTTAAGGCAAAAATCAAAACAAATATTCTGAAATGAAATCTCTATCACCACTCGGAAGTTTTTAAGTAGAATTCTAAAAAAAGAGCTGTTTTTAATAGTTATTGAGTTAAACATAAGTAACTGATGTATATAATACTGAGCTGAAAACAGGCTTCACCTTATAAAACAAGAGGAACCAAGTTACACACAGACCAAAGAATTAAAACAATCTTCTTGCTAGCATTGCTATGGCACTGTTTTTGTCAAAGCACTTTTTATATATACTAATCATATCGGTCTTGGAGTAGTTGTAATAACATATTAGCAAGACCTTCTAAAGCAGTGAAGGCAGGGAATATTTGAAATCATAGAAAAATAGATGCCAAATGCTTTATTCGAAACAAAAAAAAAAGTGAGTCCTCATGCTGACGGAGGAAGCTATGATGTGAACAGTACAAACAAAAAGCCATGCCTGAATTGCTAAGAATTTGGGGCTTTTTTCAATGCTAAGCCTTAAGATAAGGAATAAGAGAAAAGTATGAAGAACAGAATGTAAGCACTGACGGATTTAGATCCTTTTTTTAGTACATTTTGGGCCAGACTCTCAGGTGTGTCTTGTATCAGGTTTTATAGCACTATCCTTCTAAAAGTGCTAACCACCTAAAACTTTGGGTAGCATTACTGGGCATTTGTGCTCTGAAGGCTCGTTGTCCTTAAATACCTCAACCTGTGTGATTAAAAAAAAGAGAAGCACAGTACCAGTGCTCTCCTCAGAAAGCATAAGTGTCTCTGGTTTGGAAAACTCAGAGGCAAGGAGTGTTGG
>NW_010166146.1:0-19597 GCF_000695765.1 Mesitornis unicolor
TGTAGAGGGCAATAAGGTCTCCCCTGAGTCTTCTTTTCTTTAGACTAAACAATCACAGCTCACTTGGCCACTCCTCATAATTCTTGTGCTCCAGATCCTTCACCAGCTTCATTGCCCTCCTCCAATACATCCTTCTTGTAGAGAAGGGCCCAAAACTTAACACAGTATTCAAAGTGCTGCCTCACCAGTGCCAACTACAGTCCTGTTGGCTACGCCATTGCTGATGCAGGCCAGGATGCCATTGGCCTTCTTGGCCACCTGGGCACACTGCTGGCCATTTGTTAATGGCCACTGTCCAGCCATTTGTTAACCCGCACCCCTACGTCCTTTTCCGTCTGGCAGCTCTCCAGCCACTATTGCCCAAGCCTGTAGTGCTGCATGGGGTTGTTGTGACTTGCCGCTTGTCCTTGTTGAACCTCATGCAATTGGCCTTGGACCATCAATCCAGGCTATCTAGGTCCTTCCACAGAGCCTTCCTACCCTTGAACAGATCAACAAATTGGTGTCATCTACAAACTTGCTGAGGGAGCACTCAATCCCCCATCCAGATCACTGATAAAGATAGTAAACAAGACAGGCCCCAAAACTGAGCCCTGAGGAGCTCCACTTGTGACTGGTCTCCAACTGGATTTAGTTCTGTTCAACACAACTCTCTGTGTTCGGCCATCCAGCCACTTGTTTACCCATCAAAGAATAACCTTTCCAAGCCATGAGCTAACAACTTCTGTAGGAGAATGTTATGGGAGATACTATCAATGGCTTTACTAAAGTCCAGGTAGACAACATCCACAGCCTTTCCCTCATCTACTAGGTGAGTCACCTGATCATAGAAGATCAGATTGATCAAGCAGTACCTGTCTTTCATGACCTGGCTGACTGGACCTGATTCCCTGGTTGTTCTGCATTTGCTGTGCAAGTACACTCAAGATGAACCACTTCATGACCTTCCCTAGTACCAAGGTCAGGCTGATAGGCCTGTAGTTCCCTGGTTACTTGTTCTGGCCCTTATTGTAGATTAGTGTCACACTGGCAAGCATCTAGTCATCTTTGACCTCCTCAGCTAACCAGAACCGCTGATTAATAATGGAAAGTGGTTTGGTAAGCTCCCTCGCTCCCTCAGTACTCTTGGGCTGTTCCCATCTGGTCCCATAGACTTGTGAGTGTCCAAATGGTGTAGCAGCTCATTGACTAGTTCACCCTGAATTATGGGGGTTTTATTATGCTCTCTGTCCCTGTCTTCCAACTCAGAAGACTGAATACCTTGAGAATACCTGGTCTGACTAATAAAGAATAAGGCAAAGAAGGCAATAAGTACCTTGGCCTTTTCCTCATCCTTGGTGGCAATGTTCCCCCCGCATCCACTAAAGGATGGAGATTCTCTTTGGTTCTCTTCTTCTTGCTAGTGTGTTTGTAAAAACATTATTTGTTATGTCTTAACACAGGAGTAGTTTATTTAATCTATCCTTGTCCAAACATGTTTTTCTTGGAGACATGAGTATCTAGGCCAGCTATTTCACTGGTTACACTTTAACTATTCTAATAGGATTAAGTCTGTGGAATCATCTGGGCTTTACCTGTTGTAAATATCAGATGCCCACAGGAGTTTGGCAAGGTCAAGGCAGTCCTGGAGGTAACATCAAAACAGTCTGGGCTCTGTGTTGGATGGAACTGAACAGTTATTCTGAAGACCTTTGCCATATCAGCCTGTGGACATTAAAGCTTCATGGTCCCCTGCTATTTTGATTGTAGCAGTCCACTGGCACCAGATGAAGGTAACACGCATTTTATGCCTGCTACTGCTTAAATGCTACATGCTTGCAAGTCTGGTCAAGACGGTAATGGAGATGTTCCTTGGTCGTTTGAGAGGGTACATGCATTTCTTTTCTGCAGCACCTCAGTTCACTCTCTACTATCTCTTTCCTGCCCAGCACAACACCTCCAGTGAGAGGGTAGAGAGTTGCTTCCCTTTGTCTTCTTTTCCCTGCCTCATGTCATACTCGTGTCTACCACTGAATAATTAGACTAATATGTTATAATCTAAAGATACAAGTTTGCTCAGATTTTTTTGCTCTTAGATGGGAAAAAAAACCTGAGCATGCCAAAATTCTCTGAACACTAGGTCATCCCGTAAAATGGAAGTTTACTCCTACTTTTTGCCCTCTGTAGGAAAAGGTTCACATATACCCTCCAGGGAACTTTCAGTGATGTTAGTAAAGAAACAAAAGCATAACTCCCTTGCAACCAATATCAACACCAAACTCCATATGACAGGAATGATAATCTGTTTTTTTGAGTCAATGTGCATTGGACCCAGTCTCCAGTAAGCATTATTTGTTATAGCCTCATGACAGTCAGCAAGGCAATGATGATTTATGTCAATTGACAGTCTGGACTGGGGGAAATTATGCTGCATATTGTGCATTTCTGTATTTGTTATTTACTATGGTTATGCATGTTATTGATTTTATAAAATTTCAAAATACTAATAAAACCAGAATTTTAAACAAGTTTGGGTGCTGTCAAATTGTTCTTTGGTAGCACTGATTTTGCAATAAGATTGGATTGTACATTAATGTTTAATTTGCCTTTTATTATATTTTTAACTGTCTTTTTATTATATGTATATTTATTGCTGTGAAATGCCTTGGGATGACTTCGTCAAGAAAGGTGCCTTATAAACAAAATTGTATTGATCTGATGATAAGCAGAACAAGAACCAAAGAAGTGAGATATTTTCTAATAAACTTGCATACGGCAATACAATGTTAATGTCGTTTTTTAGCTTCATATTTTTACTGGCTAAAAGTTATGGAGATGACAAGTTACTACTCCCTACTGGATCTCTGATTGACAACTTTACTTCCAGCAGCTCTCTTCTGCGAACTGTGGTAGAAAGGTTTAATTGTGTTTGTAATTAATTGGATTTTAATCAGACTGTATAAAGAAATTGCTGAAGGTTTTTTTTGTTGTGGGTTTTTTTTTTAAAGCAGCAAAAAGCCCTCTTTTAACATATTGCTAGGGATGCAGAAATATTCATTGCTACAATGGTTTGAATAGTGAATTAAAATGCATTCATGATTCAATATGAAATTGGTTAGATTAGTTAGCATTTGAAGAACAGTTTCGTATATTCCAAAGGAAGGGGGGGGGGAGAAAAAAAAAGAAAAAAACCCTAAACATGAAGCTTAGTTTATTTTAAACCAAACATCTATCGTGTTGAATTGAGCTCTCAAGAAAGGTATCTTCCGAGCCCTTTAAATTGCTTGCACTGAAACTCATAAACATTCATTAATAATGTTCTATGGGAAATAATTTTCCACTCCTTTTGCATAACGTTGCAGCATCTATTGAAATAGTATTTTGCCATATCAGAAAGATAAATCCTAATAAGGAAGGCAATTAAAGCCAAGTGGAGAAACAAAAACTTCCATAATGTTATCTCTAAGTACCAACTGGTAATGAATTGAATGCAGAAATCTATGTGGGAGTTCGCAGTCTTTTCAGTGTCTTCAGGATCGGGATGAGTGGGTTGGCCCTTGTTCCCAGATTCACTACAACTCTGCCTCTTCTATCTCCCAAGTCCTTACTAAATCTGGGTCTGGAGAGTTTTATGCATGCAAAAAAGCTGACCTAAGACTAACGCATCTGGGTAGGGAGACATTTGCATGCTCTAGTAATTATATTTAAAGCTATTGAAAAGAACAAGTTAAAAAGGGAAGGACAACCAAGAGTAACAAGTGTCTGGCAGATTCACTAGAAAAATAAGACTACAGGCCGAGTGCCAGCATCACCATTTAGGTGCCCCCATTCTTTTTTATAGGCCATCCTCTTGGGTCTGGTAAGATTTAATGACTTGCAGTGACTGACCTATGAAACATTCAAACGGTGGAGACCTGAGCCAAGGAGTCTCGTTCAAGAGGTCTACAGCCCTGCATTACTTGTTCCATTTTTAGAGTCACTCTCCACAGCACACTTGCAGTCATCTAAGGGAACTGACAGCATAGTGATATCCAAATATAACTAACTGGACTATTTGGGTGTGGACAGATGACTGGATTAATCCCCTCAGGACAGTGAAATCTCTCTTAATTTGTTTTTCCTCTTGCTACTTTGCTTCTTTTTCTTCACACCACAGCAATGCAGTCTTGCACCCTTTACCTTTGTGTTCTTCCTCCAGCTTTTGTTACACTGAGAAACTTCTTCAGGCACAGCCTTTGTGGGAGAGTATGCATTGACGTAAATCATCACAGCCTCATTTTTTCATACTTTTCTGTCAATCAGTCAAGTTGCTGCAGAGGAAAAGGTATCCCAAAGTAATAGTAATAAATATTAAATGTTGTATCCTCAAGCAGTGCTGTGAGACCTACTCTGATTCAAACTTAAGACTTTACTTTTGCACACAGAAGCAAGGAAAAAGTCTATTTTGAATACACAGTGATCACACAGTTGCAGACATAATTAATTTTCTTTTTTTTTCTTTTTTTAGGATATGTACGCAAGTGTGAAAGTCCTCGCTGAAGTTTTGTGCTGCTGCTTCCAAGCTGCTCCCTCTGTCACCTTCACTGCAAAGAAAGAATGACTCCTGTATGAAGCATCCCCAGTAGTGTATGCTTTAAGGTCACCTAGGAAAGAGTTAGCTGTACATTAAGTTATACCTTGCTGATAACAAGATGGATTTAGAAAGTGATGAGAAATGACAGGGTACACATGTACATTAAAGCAGATGACAGGAAATTGAAAACATTACTGTAACTTATTAAACATTGATTTTCCAGACATTCCTTGATATTGTTTGACGAAAAAAAATGTTAACAGTAACAATAGCAGAAACAAATCTGAAAGGAATGTGGTCTCATTTTGAAGCTGGGAGTGAGAAGCAAGATCAGAGAGGGTAATAGAAAAGCTCATGACAACTGTGAGTCCAGACACTTAATAGACAACTAGAAAAAAAATTGTTATACTGAGGGTCAGTGACTAAAAATCCACAGAATAATGGGCAGTTAGGGTATAACTTCCAGTTTAAAACTCTGCTCTTGACTATTAATGTTGGCTTTTTCTCAGAGATTATAAATAGTTTGGATAGTTGTCTGTAGAGATACCCTACAGAGACTAAACTTTGCCAATTTACTGATGTAAAAGTGTGATCTGCCTTCACCAATTTTTTAAAGTTCATTAATGATTACGTTTGAAAGGATTTCTGCAATTGAGTGTTCTACAGCTTAGTTCTGTCCTGAACATTGATCCTAGCTCAGAGGGATGTTCAGGGTCCTATCCAGGACCAAATGGTAGTATTCATACTCCTGTTGATAAGCTCTTTAAAAATTATTATGGTTTAATTTCGTTTCATTTGAACACAAATTGGTTGAAGTAATGCAAAAAGCTGCAAAGTCAAATACATTGATTTTAATGAAACTTTCTCCTGAAATCAGTTAGGAATAGATTCCTTCTAAAATAAGCCAATGTTAAACTTCACTAAAGATTTGAGTTTACACTCAGTGAACAAATTAGCAAGCTTCAGCAGTAAAGAGGAGTATCCGCAAGTGTGAGTGGTTTAACTAAATTAATGAGAGCAGGAGCACAGACATTGGTTGAATCCTGGGGAAGTTGGCAGCATTGCAAAGGGAGGAAGAAGCAGCATGGAGAGTGGAGGGGCTGTGTGAGCTCAGGTCAGGTCACACACGGTGACAGAGCAGGGTGAACTCGTAGTGACAACTGTGACAGTACCAGGGGCTGGCTGTCTTGCTGTCATTTGACACTGCACATGTTTAGCATCTCAACCTCACACCAGGACTGATATATTGCCTCCTGACAGCTGTTGTCTCCTTCCTGTAAGAAGCTGCACAATTCTTGGCCACGCATGGCATGGCTGAACTTAAAATTATTGTCCCTATGGCAATTATAATTTAGAAAGGATCAGGATGAGGACCAATTGTCTCATACCAAAGACTTACCACTAAACATTCTTGCTCCTCTGTGCCCACTCTAAAACAGGGTGGCCTTGCCCATGCTACCTTTTATTTGTGCCTTTGAACTCCTGCCTCGGGACTACCTGGAAGTGTTTTGCTCAACACAAGTCAAACCTGTGGCATAAGCAAGAGAATAATTAAATACTATAGATTATTAAGTGCTGGTGCTTATGCCTATCTTTTGGCTCTGTTTAGCTTATAAGTATAGGTGTATTCTTTGGTGCCTGAATTGTACCTCCATCAAATTTGTATTAAATATGGACACGCTATTTCATTTATTTTATGTCTGCCATGCAGTAATGTTTCCAATACTCTGCATACAGAGTGGAATAGAAAATATCTTGTCAGGGAGAAGATTTGAAAGTACTAAATATATCACTGAAAATGTAGGTTTTTGATCTGGTTAGAGCTTTTTTATCAAAACATTTTTTAAACATTTGATCACTCAGATTTTTCGGTAGGAAACACTTGTCTGCATTTTTTCATATGCCAATGAAAACCAAAACAAAATAAAAAGACATGCAATTATCATACCTGCTTGTAAAAACATAATTTTTTACTCTAGTATAATTTCCTCTCCTGTTTTTACTTTCTAGAAAAACACCAATGGTTTTCATAATTTGAAATTAAACAAATACTGTGAACATTTCTGAAAACCATAGTTTCTGCATATGGACTGCTTGAACAGAGGTTTGGGGTGCCTAGTTTTTTCTATTTGTAGTGTTCCTGAATGCTACTGCTGGCTGGGGCACAAGAAAAGGTAAAAAAGACAAAATATTTTCTTCTTTTAAGTATTTATTTTTCTCTCCTTCGAAATGGTACTTGGCTTCATGGTATAGTAGCGCTCTTATTGTACTCGTAACAATCTGAGGATTCTTTGTCTCCATTGTAAGTGGCAACTTATGACATCTTCCATGTTAAAACTGCTGAGCTTCTGGCATATTGTTCCTAAGTAAAATACACCTGAGAGTGAAATGGCAACTAGGAAAGTCAAAAAGTGAGTAGATGTTTGCTGGCTTCTGTGGGTGACGCTGAGAGTACTGGTGCTCTGAAGCACCAGGCTCCTGGCACCAAATTTAATTACAATGCAATTAGGAACATGTTCAGACACTACTCGTATCATTGCAAGTTCTATACATGCACATATTTCATGAAAGCCTTGCCTGGGGGTATTCAGCATAATGATACTTTGAACTAGAAAAGTAAACCCTTTTTTTAGTCCTGAAAAAAAGATGTGATTTTTTTTTCTTTTTTAATTCTCCTGTCATCATCCTGTTTGTGTTAAGGCTGAGAGGGAAGTTCCTGAGCTGGGTCTCCCAGTCCTTCATGAAATGTAGTATTTAATTCATTCTTTAGAAGACAGAGATGCAATCAAATCTATTTATCCACCCAAGGACTCACAGAAACATAGTGTTAAAATCCAGTGTTCCAAATCTTGAGAATCTGCTCCTGCTTTTCCAGTGAGTTAATATTGCCTTAGCTGTTTTGTCAGTACCAAGAGGCAAAACAGGCACTTCCTTGTGAGGAAGCACTTTTTATAACTCCTTTCTATTTCTTTATAGTTATAGCTGTATGAAACAGTATATACTGTCATCTCTGAGGACCTGCGATGGGGTTAGACATCAATATTGGCTGAACTTGGTCTAATAAATAACATTACAATGAAAATTGACACTGGGTGCATCAAATGATGTTCAGATGGAGTCTTCCATACAAAGTGAATTCCTTCTAACAAAGAACATCTAGAAGTGTACATTGGAATTTTTTTTTCTGCTTTCTGAACAGTTGAGTTACAAAGTCCCCTACAGAAGCCTACTAGAGTGAATCAGTGATTAATCTGCATAACTAATGAAGTCATGCAGTTATTTCTATGCTAATGCAGATGTACTATAAAGCCGCATGGCATGTTCAGTGATGAGGAGTACATCCCATACTTGACATCAGTGTAGTCCAGCAAGGCTCAGTTTCACCTCCAGGAAAGTTTTTTAAGAAACAAAGAGGGGAACTGAATTTAAAAACCTTAGGAAAGAGCACAGTTAATAACTCTGACACTCAGTAGTGAATTTCCCTATATGCATAAATCCCCTCTCATTTAACTAATTATCAGTTTCATTATTTTGCAGTATGTTGCTCAGTGCTTTATTAATTTTATAAACTCAGAAGTCAGGTGCATGCATAAGTTCCTACCTACAGGCTACAGATTTGGGCCTGGATGAGTTTATACAGGTGCGATGTAAGAGGAAGTCATAAAGTCTCAACAGATATTTTCTAAAGAATAGACTTCCCATCCTGTGACAAACAGCTTCTTGCAGTCCAAATAGCCTATGAGCTAATGTTAGATGCCAAATGACTGCTCCAGCACCCTACTTTAACATGTTCCTATGCTACCAGCATCGCAGATTTTGGAAGCTCATTGTGATACTTTGCCATAAGACACAGTATTCCAATTAGCACAATAAATCTTAAGATCATTACCAATATCTCCTTTTAAAGAGCTTTTGTTGTGTCCAATTCACACCTGGTAAATAACACAGTGACATAGTGTTTGGTCATGAACTAAGACTGACAAAAATTCAGAGATCCGTAGATGTCTTCCCATAACACCCCCCTGATTCTCTCAAGGTACAGGCAACAGAGATAGCCCAGCTGGTGTAACCTGCTTTCCAAAGATATAACCCTAATACAGTCCTGGGGGGAGAAAATAAATCAGATTTGTTACTAGTGCTGGATGTATCCTCATCCACAAACAAAATGTCATAAAGCTGAAGCCAAGGAGATGAGATCTGTCCAAAAGAAGAAAAAAGAAAAAAAAAAAAAGAAAAGAAAAAAATCCTGATATATGGAAGGGAAATCCTGAAAATCATTTCCTCTTTTGTTAGTAAACTATCCCTTATGGCTGCTAGTCCTGCTGCACCATCTGTTAGCTGCATTAAGTGACCTCGCAATGCAAGTGACAGTCATGTAAAACAAGCAGTAGAAACATTAGTAAAGTCAGCCATTTCCAAGGTAATATTTACTAATATACAGAAAGCAAGTATACAAACAGCATCGCTTCCCCCTAGAGCCTTTGCGTGTTCTAAAGTACCTTACTTTGAAAGAACACCTTTAAGGGCTGTGAAATATTCAGTTACCTTTTATTTTTCTCAGTTGTTTTCTATTTTACTGCATCCTTTGGTTCTAGCCAGGACAGAAAAGAAATAGCTGAGAAATCCTGAGAAAGGCTCTTACTGTGCTATTTTTATGTCAACCAGAAGGATCAGAAATATAATAAAAAGGCAGCTCTCACCAGTATTTTCAATGGAGGGAGGGAAGGTTTGCTATTTTTTTAAGTGTTCATACATCTCATTCATGTTCATACAACACATTCGGACCTCAGCCACATAAGAGACTTTGGGTGCTAAAAAATAACAGTAGCAACAACAAACAGCAATAATCAGAATAATAATAACAATAATGGTGTGCTTTATAGATAGACTCCATGCAGTCATGTCAGATACGTTCCTGATAAGTACCCAGGTTGTGGATCATCCATAACACCACCATTGAGATGTGAGGAGGATCATGGGGAGAACTCAGGCTTGGTGAGGGGAAATAAGGTGTAGTAAAACGAATTGGATTACTGACATCACAGTGTTTACCTGAAACATTTGAACTGTATTCATAATTTCATCCCATCTCTTGCATACCACTGACTGCCTCCTTTCCCCCCACCCCCATCCCTGTACTCCTCAACACTGTCTGAACCAGTAAATAAGCTTGGCAGATTCCAATGAGGGCAAGTTCTGGCCTTGCTGAATTCAGCTGTGTTTTTTTTTTCAGCTGAACCAATAGGGCAAGCTCATTGTTTCATGCTAGTTTTTCCTCCTTTGTTTTTCCTGTTACAGATCATAACAAGGAAATGCGGCACAATGGAAACATCTTCTCATGAAGGTATGATTTACATGACCTCAGCTGTGTGATAACAAAGAGATTCAAATTGATCCAAGCAATAGCAGAGTGCTCCTAAGTAATGTGGCTGTACTCTCTCCAGACAAAACAAAACAAAAAAGGTGCATTGCCACTGCATACAAAGTCTATATATGAACTCTGAAACATGTGATAGTCATCAGATTCTTCCCCTTCTGCCATAGAAACAGCAGTTAACCATGCCTTTACCACTGGATGCATTTTATTTCTCTCTGCACTCGCTCCACAGTCCTCAGTGCCCCAGACTGTACACACTTTACAGGTCTGCACAAATTTATCCTCATAATTCCTCCCTTTTGTTGTTATCATCTTCATTTAGCATGGTGAAAATTGAGGCACAAAAGGTGAAGCGACTTCTTCAAGGTCAGTTAGGATGTCTGGCAGAACCAGCAATTAAAAAAATTCCTGTGCTCCAAATCTCCAAACTGTATGTTAAACACAAAGCCTTAAAGCTGCTGTTCCTGTTACTGTGTTTATCAATTAACAAGTACAGCACAACTGGGTATTATACATGAGTTACACATTTACTGATTACTTAATTATAAAAGCAACGGCTCACCATGTTACATCTCTAACTTAAAGCAATAGAAAGGACAATCCATGTCATAACACAAAATGAAGACTTTGTTTCCGTTATTTACTCCTTCATATCTCTGCAAACTTTTTTCTTTTTTTTTTAATCTATAATCCACATGAAAAAAATTTCAAAAAAGTATGCATAGAAATTAGGCATTTTTACTGAGACTCTAACACTAAACCTTCATCAGTGCCTGTGAAGATCTTCTTCCAAATGTCTTTGTAAGGCTTGAGATAATGAAGGTGTCACTGTAGATTTACAAGAAGATAGTATTCCATGATGAACTTTATCTTAAAATAACTGTAAGCATAATTATCCAGCATAAATGAGCCTCCAGGGAATAAATTTTCTTGAAAGAGACTGCCCCTAGTCCTAGCACAAAAGCACCTTCAGCAGCCATTTTATAGTGGAAAAGAAACCAAGAATATGCCTTTCTTCTCTGTACCTGCCTTCGAAATATTAGTGTTCGGTGCAAATAATGGCTGTGGGTGCCAAAGGGTTATGTACAAAATGAGCATTCTTGCTTAAAGAGCCCGCTTCCATTTTCTTCTTTTTTTTTTAATGATTTTTATCTTCCTTCTTGTGTCAAGCAGACAATCAATCAACTAAAGCAGAATACTGGAGAGCTTCCAGTGCAGCACCATACACAGAAAATTTTCATAATTCCTTTAGGGAAAGGAATAATTTAAGAAAGATTGGAAGAAAGGAAGTTAGATTCAAACTAGATCTGAATATTAGGACATTTCTTCCAAAGTAATTTATAAATTAAAAGGAGGATATGAACCTGGACCACTGTACTAGTATGTTCTGCTGCTGTTATTCTTGCTAAGGAAAGACAAACTTCTCCACAGTTTGGGAGAGAAGCTCATTCTCACTGCACTCCTTTTAAACAGGGCCTGTGCACAGCCTGGACAGTGGGAAGTTAACAAAATAAATAAAACAAACAAATCAAAACCCCTCTAGACTATAACATCTTGTCTTTGCAGCAGGTGCCATGGTAGCCGTTAGTTTTGGCAACTCAACAGCATGTATGTGTGAAGACACAGAAGGTTATTGACTTTCTTTTCCCAACCTTTTTTTTGAGGATTTATATGTTACAGAAAATGGACTTGATGTCTTGAATGCTACACTGGATTCAATAAGGATTCTTCCACATAGCACCACAAGCGACAGTCAAGCAGCAATCAATAATCAATGTGGTTTGTTTGGATATGTCAGCAATTTATCAGTCAAGGAGAGTTGCCAAGAGAAAAAGTTATGGTAAATTGACATCTATGTTGTTCAAACACAGATTTGCAGACTGTGTAACAAGATATTAATAGAGAGGAAAAGTTCTTTGGGATGCAGTCTTGCATTTCAACATGGCATTCCTAAATGAAGATGACCTGCTTCTTAGATCAGAGGTAAGGAAATGAACTGATGCTCCAAGGAAACCTGTGTCACTGCAGCTGTCTAAAGGGTCTGTCTTGGCACGCTGATTTACAGTGGAATTTAAATGAAAAAGTAGCTCAATCACAGTCTTCAAATAGTGATCACATTGATCAGCACCCATAATGAGAAAAGATGTGTTATGCTGTATTGGGTTTTTCTGTGAGGAGTTCTTGGTTGTGTCTTTGGTAACGGGGGAAGGCTATGGAGATGACCCTTTAAGAAGCTACCTGAAAAGCTCCCCCTTTGCCAAACCCACTCCTGACCAGGGCCAAGCCAATCAGCACCCCTGTGAATTCATGGATTTAAGGGAGGTGCAGGGCATGCCTTGCTCTCTCTCTGGCACCAATCCTGACCAGCGCGGCCCCAGATGCAGGTGGCGTGGCCGCAGCCTTGCCCAACTGGGCTCGGCTGGCCTCAACCACAACTTAAGCTTAAGCCCCACTGCAGCTCATCCCGAAAAAAAAGAGGGAGAGAGCTGGGATCTCCATAACCATCAGAAGAGACCTGCAGTGGAGAAAAGGAGTGGGGCCCAAGGAGAACAACTTTGAAGAACATCAAGGTCCATATGAAGGAAAGAAAGGAGAGAGGGGAGGAGGAGGAGGACGCAGAACCTAGGTTTCCCCTTTGCAGCCTGTGATGAGAGCCAGGTCGACTGGTCGTGTGTGAGGGAACTGTGACCATGGGCAGACCCAGATTGGAGTTTTGTGGACTTGGGCTGAAGCAGTTTTGTGTGTGAGGGAAACTGCAGCTGTGGGCAGACCCATTTTGGACTTTTGAGGACTTTTTTCCCCCTATGGAAAGGGGGCCACATGGAAGCAGAGAGAGAGAGACACTGGGCTGAGTTTTTTTTCCTCCTCCTAAGAAAGCACATCATGTGGCTGGAAGACCGAATGCAAACCCTCACTCCCATCCTCCTGTGTCTCATTACAAAGGGTGAGGGGGAAGGTGAAGAAACCGGGAACAAAATTTGAGCCCAGGAAGAAGGGAAGGGTGGGGGGAAGGTGTTTTGATTTTAAGATCTGGTTGTATGTCCCATTGTTCTACTCTGATGTTGGTAACAAATTAATTTTTTTTTGTTTTTTATTCCTTATGATGAGTCTGTCTTTTGCCTGTGACGTGTTTAAGTGGTGAGAAGCCCTCCCTGTCCTTATTTTGACTAGCCCTTATTTTTGTGGGGGGCATTGTGGTGCTCAGTTATGCACTGAGCTTAAACCACAACAAATGGACTGGGGTTCAGTCTCTTTTAGGAGGTGTCTTTTTGTGAGACCACTTTTAGCACTGAAAGGCTGAGCTTCTTCTTACCTTAACTTTCACTCTGACACTAGCTTTCAAAAATAATAGCCAGATTTTTAAGAAGTTGAACTTTTCTGGCAACTGGTTTCTGTCCTAGCAGAGAAGGTCATAGTTTGCCTTCTGGATTCTTCTGACTTTCAGACACATGGGCCAATATAAATCTGTCAATGTCTTACAAAGTAGTAGTTTTCCCACACAAACCTGATGTTACCTCTCATCTTATTTTAGCAAGATTTCTTCTCTTCTGTGTTGTACAGCAAAATCAGAGACCTAGAGGTCAGAAAAGCTCAAAAGGTGACAAAAACCCTTCTGTGGTGGCTTCTTACCAGATCCATCTTGTTCAGTTAGCCTTGAATTGGTTGCTTTCCAACTCAGTAGCATCGCAGATGGCTGGGTGCCATCCTCAGCAGGGGTGAAATGAAGAAAGTGAACAAAATCAGATTGGCTTTGCTATTATTAAAGGCAGATACCAAGGAAGATTAAGCTTAAGGCTGCTGTGTTCATCAGAGGTTAGACTCCTGTATTTCCAATTCTGTTAGGTAGCACTTTACAAGATGTATTGCTGACTGCCATGGGATTCTGGAAATATCTGGTACCTAAGCAAATCTTTTCAGCTAATTAGTACAACAGAACATATTTGATATATGTGGATTCATCTCGTTTTAAGTTTCCCTAAGATTTAGTAATTTGTTCTTATCTGGTCGCCCTGTAGCAAAGGAAAAGGCACAAGCACACTCCTAATAGGATCAGTCATCCTGTTCACTATTTAGGGATGGGATGAATCACCTATTTAGGGATGGGATGAATCACCTGTATCTTTTCATTCATTCTACAGGTAGCACACATGGCTGGTTCAGAACAGACGTTTTGATTTTAGGTTGGTAAACACTGCAGAGATGACTCTCAAGTAATTATCATTTTATATAGTCACTGCAGACCACTCTTCAGTGCACCAGACCAGTATCTGAAGTCACTGCTGTAGCAGTTTAAAGGCTGCTAGAGATGCAAAACAGCATCTGTGGCAGGCTCACAAACACATCTGTACTGCTCTCCTTACTCAGCCTGAATAAGTAGGTGTATCCCCTAATTGACCCTACACCACCATCAGAAATGTGTGCCCCCATGACAGTCTTAGTGGCTTACTTAATTTAGTGCTAGCATTCTTCTTTTCACAGTCCTCATGTCAGCAAAAAGGGAAATAAAGTTCATGGGTTTTTTGTTCGCTTATTTTTCATATATATTGATCCACGCTGTTAAGATGACCAGAAACTGACAGATAGATTTTCTAAGGATATGAGAAGCAGTATGATAAGATCTTATACTTTCGTTGCAACTCCTCCTTTGCTCAGGTTCAGTAAGGCTGAATGCCTGCTTGCTACAGTCCTACTTATATTTTAGGAGATCTCACTAAATTCTGGACAAATAGGTGAGATACAGTAAAACTGCTAACTGCACATTAACTTTGCTCCCCAAATGAAGTTTTTTTGAGCCTGATAGTGCTATGGAATAGATTGGAGCATAAATCCTCATGTTTTGTGATATAAAGCTACCATTTGCTGATGTAGGCTGGGAAGAAATTTCCCCTCTGGGCAACAATTATCCATGAGGTTGGAAGCTTGGGAAATCAGGTATTATATGAGCTCTGGTCTTCTATTGTATCAGCTGTGAAAATCAAGAGAAGGGTAATATTTGCTGTCAATCCCCCAAATGAAGTACAACACACTAACAGATCAAAGCCCTGTAAAGCTTCTGAGCATTGGACATTATTTATTATTATAGATATACTATTGACTCTCTATACTTTTGTATGCACTGGCCAAACAAACAAACAAATAAACAACATATGCAATTGAGAAAGAGAAAGCTATGAACTCAGTGGTTTTTGAAAACTAGTTTATTAGCACAGAAATGCTGTTATGCCAGGAAAGTGTTGCTAATGCAGATAAAAGAACAACTGCAAAGCTGTATTTTGTAGCAGTACAGAAAAGCTACAGATGTAGCTTGACAGGTGGAAGAAATTAGCTCATTAAAATACATAAGGAAAATAAAGAAAATAAAATGAAAATTTTGCATGTGTACTTATTTTCAAAGTCTGGCCATCATTGTTGGTAGAAGTCTGCATATTCTTTCCCCTTCAATAGTATTTTAGAATATTACAGTATAGACAAGACCAAGAAAACAGAGTAAGAATCTGTGAGAAGAATATAAACTACTTGAGGCTGAGAGGAAAAAAAAAAAGAAAAACAAACCAAAACCCATATGCTAAATTATCTAAGAAAAATAATAACAATTCAATGATGTTATATCATAGTATGTCAGTAGTTGATACCCTTGAACACCAGAAAGATCTGAAAGAGATTTTGTAAGAGCAGCAAATGACATATGAATTTAGAACATAAAGTAATATAAAGGAAGTGCAGCGCGGTTTTGTTATTGTTTGGCAGGTGTATCATATAATACGTTAAAAAATGCTACAACTATTTCCCTTTCCACTCCACCAAACACACAAAGAGCTCTACCTACCTTTCCATGTGTGGACAGGGAAAATACAGAGCTACAGCTGTTCTCCCCAAGAGCTCTTCAGGTTAATACACTCACCTATTTGTTCTCTAATACCATAGAGCCACAGATTAGATGTTAAATGACATTTTTATGTTTCTATTTAAAACACTCATTTCCATTTTATGCTTTGCAGAAAGAAAAAAAAACAACACATAATTATTTTAAAGTTTTGCTACCTATTACACCTTTTTTAATGCAAAGTATATAAAAATGGATAAAGTTACAGCTTTAAAAAATAGTGTCTTGATACTTTTAATTGTTCAAAATCTTTTCGGTGTTCAGAAAGTAATAAAGTGTCAAAATGCTTATATTTCTTTATATCTGCCCTTTTAAAATTGGAGAGAAATGATGTTGTGGTTTAAGTCTAGTGGGCAACTGAGCACTATGATGCAAATAACTCACTTCCCACGCCCCCCACCACATGGGATGGGGAGAAGAAAAATATAACAAAGGGTTTGTGGGCCAAGACAAAGGACAGGGAGGATTCGCTCACCACTTATGATCACAGGCGAAAGATAGACTCATCTTGGGGACAAAAACAATTTAATTTGTTACCATCAGAATAGAACAGTGAGAGATACAACCAGATCTTAAAATCAACACCTTCCCTCATCCCTCCCTTCTTCCTGGGCTCAGCTTTGTTCCTGGTTCCTTTTCCTCCTCACTCCCAGAAGCAAAGAAGGGGGATGTGAATGTGGGTTGCAGTCAGTTCATCCCATGAGGTCTCTGCCGCTACTTCCTCTTCAGGGGTAGGGAGGACTCCGCCCAGTCTCCCTTTGCTTCAATGTGGCGCTTTTCCTACAGGAGAAAAAGTCCTCCGTGAACTCCTCTATGGGTCTGCCCATGGTGGCAGTTAACTTCTTCATGAACTGCTCTGGTGTGGGCTTCCTTTCTGCATGGTGCAGCCCTTCCCACAGACTGTTCCAGCACACACTGCCCACGGAGTCATGGCCTCTGCAGGGGCAGTCACCTTCTCATGTGGATCTGCTCCACCATTGAGTCTCCACAGACTGCAGGCGGGTCAACCTGTGCTCTCTTCATGGATTGCAGGGAGAACCTCAGCTCCAAGCACTTCTTTCTGCCCTCTCTCCTCTTTTCTTCACTGACCTTGGTGTTCTTGACCAAGCCACAGTTGTTTCTCCTCACATCTCCTTTCTCCACTTCAGGTCTCTTCTGATGATTCATGAAGAGTTCCCGGATCTCTGTTTTGGGCTGGAGCTGTAGCGGGGTTTGAGCTTGACTTGGAGCCTGGGCCATGCCACCTGGACTGGGACAGTACTGCTCGGGTCAAAGGCAAGAGAGGGTGGGTCATGTACTGCACCCCTCCTAAATGTATCATTTTGCAGTGGCACTGACTGGCTTGGCCTTGGTCAGTGGGGGGACCAAAATTGGACCCAAGGGAGCTTCTAGCAGCTTCTTACAGGGCTATATCCATAGCCCTCCTATGCTATCAAAAAAACAAAAACTCTTCACAGAAAAACCCATACAACTGAGAAATAGATGAAGTATTAAAATGTAGAAGACAAAAAGATTAATAAAATAGAGGGAAATTACAGTGAAAATAAAAAAGGGAAAATAAAGGTTCAAACCAAACAAAATATTTGTGAAACTGGGGCTAAAAATTAGGACATCCTAGCTACTTTAGCTAAAAGCTAAATATTAAATTTTCTAAATAAGTTTTAATTAAAAAACCTAGAATAACATTTTGCAAGTACTTACTTTTAGCAAATCTATTTCTCAGCAAGAGAAAATACTATCAACCAAGTTGAACTCAATGTATTCATCAATAATTTTTGGAAAGCATAAAAGAGACAGGAAATATATGTATATTTTCAAAAGCACTATAACAGTGTTAAAATACATGAGATGCAGATGTCCTGTCTGTATGACTTTTTCATGAGAAAAAATAAAAAAGGAAATTACATTTTCATTAAATATTTCAGAAGAAAATATTTTTGTTTGCATTAAATTCCATGGAAACAGGTAAACAGAGTATTTCTAGTGATTTTGATGGAAGCTGGACCAGGACCCTTTTCAGGAGGTTTTATTGTTATTTTTTCATTTTATTTTGGTCTCAGTAAACTTCCAGTGCTATCATACTAATTCATCATCATTAGCAAGAGGACTATTCCAGTCATAGTATCATACACTGAAAGTAAAATTTAACTCTAAGATTTTGTGATGTTATTAATGCTATTGCATCTACTGTGGTAACAGTTGCTCAATTGAAAACCTGAGTGAAAAATAAAATTCTAGTTATGATTTATTTTTTATAGCATTTACCCGTCAGCAACCTGATGCAAATATTTATTTCAACAGCTAACACTGATTACTGTTATTCCATTCATATGTATTTGATCACTTGGCTGTTGAGCTGTTGTCTGTCCATTCATAAAGAACAGAAAATAAAGAGATTCTGAAAACATTGTGATGCAACTAAGTCAATTGATTTAAAAAAATATTAAGTTCTTGTATTTGTTCACAGATATATGGATTTGCTTGACTACCCTGCTTATAAAACCAGACTATTGTTGATGCACAAAGAAACTGCAATGAGAGGAGCATGCCCGTCATGTAATGAGAATGGCATTTTCCTTCTGTAACTACTCTGCCTTTATATATTTCTATTCACATCTATTCAAGTACAAGAGTAGCAAAATGAACAGATAATTTCGCATTCTGAGGTATAATAATGTTCTTTGTAATATTTTTTTTTGTGAATTACAAATGAACTTGTCAGAAATTTCAGTTTGCAATTTTGGCTTCTGTTTTGGTTTGTTTGAATACCATTTCCCAGTAAAAAAGTGACACAGAATTTAAACAGAGAAAAAAGGGAAATTAAAGTCTATCTGAAGATATCTGAAAACAAATCCAGCCTGCAAATATAAATTATTAATTGTGCTTTTCTGATATACAATAGAGACATGGAGAAAGCTAAACTAGTAATTGATGTTTCTCTAGAAAATTTCCTGGATATGTCTTGCCATGTTTTTCAACATATCTATTATAACATTAAAATGAAATATTTTTATTACAATTGAATGGATAAGTATATATTAAAAGATTAAATTCTGGGGCTTTTTGCTGGTTTTAAGATTTTGTAAATGTGTTTTAGCTTGATTTTTTTTTAGGCTAATGAATTACCTTTTTCTTATATTTTACCATGAAATTTTCAGGAATGAATCTTTTATCTATTTGTGGGGAAAAAAAAAATTAAGAAAGTTACATCCTTTTCCCTTGCTTTCCATAGACTACTGGAAAAAAATAAAGTAACATAATTAAACATTATATAATATCGAATAGAAGATAAAGTATTTTACTAGAGTTACTTAGGGAATATTGATGTTATTTTCTACTTTTCTTGTACTTGAATTGTAATTTTGATGTTACTTTACAGAAAGACAGATTATTGAGAATTTCAAAGCTGAATTGCAATTCAGAGAAGAAGTATGAATAAGAAAATATTTTTTAAAGTACTGCCTATATACCAAGTAAGAGGTTAGTCTGTTGGACAGAACACTAATTCCTTGTATTCTCTGTACTCTTTTGTGACCAAAGAATGTCCCATAGAAAATGTTAGTTCCAAAGTCATCTGAAATGTATGGGCTCCAAATAAAAATCTGAAACTTACATGCATTTACAAGAAAAAAAATCTGTCTATAACCAAAAAATCTAACCATGACATTGCAGGGGAATATCACCTCTCATGCACAGGAAAGTCAGAACTGGTAAGTCACTCAAAGTATCTTCACAGAAAAGGTGGCATATTTTGTATGTTTGAAAAGAGTGTGAAAGCCCTGTC
>NW_010166146.1:19607-29548 GCF_000695765.1 Mesitornis unicolor
GAAACACTGATGCAGAGGTATCGGAACTGCGAAGCAAGGAATGGCAGTTGGGATGTGGGTAAAAGCTCTTTGCCACGGATGGGTTAACTCAAAGGCAGTCCTAGAGCAAAGGCTGGATGTCAGGAGCTCTGACAAAGTTTGACTTATTCAGAGTTTCCTCCTCATCTGTTTTCTCTTGAGGGCCAGATAAGCCAAAGTTCACATCCACTTTTGAATATTCCTCTTGCATTTCTGGCTGAGTTGCATGGAATAAAATTAAGTGGTTCCCAACAAATAAAAATCCCTCTGTTTCCACAGGGAAGGAGCTATCAAGATGATAGCTACAGCCACTGAGATATTAAAATTTACTGAATACTGACTTTGTAAGCCCCCATTTAGTTGATAACACAACTGTGCAACAGTTAACTTCTACACAAATCACATGTGCAGACGTGGGTTTAGTTGTCATTTGTGCTGCTGCAAACCTGCCCAGTATTATCTTGGAGGTATATGCATCTCAGAAAGTTTTATTCCTCTAACAGCAGATCTTTAATTAAATAGAATATTGTAAAATAAATAAATGCATCTGTAAACATGCTGGAGGGCAGAAGGACATGTTTTTATTTATATGATTTTAATAAAAGATATGTTTCTAGTTAAATCCCTGTGTGAGTAATCGAATATATAAAATGCAGTATAAAAAAAGTGGTAGGTCTGTACGCTACAGCTTTAACCAACTTTACATTTTCAGTTCAAAAAGGTTATTGCCTCCTTTTCTTAGTTGTCTTCTTCTTGCCCCTTCCCCCTTTTTCTTAAATGCTTCTGGGCAGAACTTAATAAGCACAAGCTTTGCTTTCCTGGATCAGAAACAGGATTAATCTGACAAGAGTCAAAAGGGGCCATGCAGAGAAAGGTACAAAAAACCCTTTGTGGACGAACTGGAGTGATGTGGGTTTTTTTCCATATATATTCTCTACCTATTGTCTCTAAGTTAGACACTGCTCAGACTTAAGAAAATACTCTTCGATATCCTTCATACTAATTTCTGTCACAGACATTTAATATTTTTCTGACAATCCTTTAAAAACACCCACCAGAGGATATGTTAGACATGTATGTATCTAATAACTTTAAGAACCGTGCCTAAATCTTTGGTCCCATGACAATGAATCCCACTGTGTCTGTTTGTACTGTGTGTGCAAAAGTGTTTATCTTCATCAGTCCATTTTTAGTTAGCTCAGTTTCATTTAATGTCTTCATAGTCTCGATTACTGCCTGAAATAACATCTGTCTACCTATTTCTGGCTTTTTTGTGAAATGTTTCTGCTGTACAGTGTACTAGCATTTCACCTATGAAAACTGGCGCAAGAAACTACTGGAATTGATTAAAACCTCATATTTATATTCAGCCCAAGGAACAAGACACAGCATTTTTTTTTTTTTTTTTTTTTTCCTGTTTTCTTTCTGCTAAACTGCTTTCCAGTGCAGCGCCTTACAGAAAGCTACAGAGCTGTGGTGCAGGGCTGCGGTGCAGAAACCACACAGACTGGCACAAGTTAAGACAAACGCGTTGCACACTGCAGTGTTCACCTCCTTCTCCTGGAGTGGCTGATGTGTGCAGGTGTACTTCACACCAGAGCAGCATCAGAGTTGCTACACTCAATATTTTATTATGTCTGACTTCAAGGAATTCACAATACACTGAGATGGCTGGTTCTTTCTCCCATTAAATGCATGAAAAAGAAGCAGTTATTTTCCTGTTGGTTCAAATATATGCCGCCTCCTTTATTATTTTTCTTCTCCATTTTCTTAAACATTGAAAACTTTTTATGGAGATTGAAATTGCCCTTGGTTTCACTTACAGATACAGTTTAGGCTTATTTTTCCTGCTGTGAAAACAAAGGGTTATAATACTTCACAATCTTAACTGCAGCAGGAAGGCCTCACTTCCCACTGCAATACCAAGCAGACCTTTCCCTGGGATCACATGCTATTTAAAGTGTTTCATTTTCTCCTGGTACAAGCAGAAGCCTCATCAAAACTGTGAATTTCAGATAAGCTTTTATCAGACTTTTGCTGTAACCATCTCAGAAATGAGCTGTCATCAGCAAATTTAATCTGTCTCTGGCTGCTTTAATTGTTAGCACCATTTCTGTCAAATCTTTCACAGTCCTCATAACACAGAAAGTTTCTTTAAGACTTTTAATTCAGTCAGCAGAGATTGCACATAGTATTTATTTTTTCATATTTATGACTTACACATTTAAAAAGGTGGAGGACCTTGATTGAACAGTTGAATTATGGAAATGCAACTGCATAACTAGTATTAAATACTGAGTCTGAAATGTGCAGCTGAGAGGGTTTTGGGAGAACCCTGCCAGCAAGAATAAAGCTCTGGAAGATATTTTACTTTGTTTGGTGTGAGGATAAATAGAAGTAGATTTTCTTTAATGCTGTGTGTCATGGAATTTTATTGGTGTCTCCAAATAATTGCACAAAGGCCCCAAACTTAAGCATGCTGAAGGACAAAAAAGATGGCCTTACTCTTAAAGTTGTTGCAGGAGACCTCAGCAAAACTGGGTTGAGCATCTTACTTTGCCACAGGCTTTCTGTGTGACCTTGGGCAATTTACTTTGGCCTGTATTCTCAAAGGATTTGATAATAATACAACCTCTGGAGTCTGTGGGAATGAGGTTCCCAAGTGCTTGTGCATTGCTGACCTCGAGTGCCTGCTCCTACCCATGAGCACTAATTACTACTGGATTTTATCTGCCAGTTGGTTGCCTATTCAGTGAGCACTGTGAGATCTTCCTACAGCTCTTCAGAGGCAGTTTCAAATCTGACACTCCCGTCTGGGGATTTTTAGGTATCATCTGAAATCCTTTCAATGTTAAGCTCTTCTTACAAACCATTTATCAATATGCTAAACAGCATACTTACTAACTAAACCTAAAGGGGTTTCTTACTCTTTCCTCCTGTGAGCACTGTGACAGTGAACTCATAAATCTAGAGCTAACTAGATTATATGTACTGCACAACTATGAAATGGAGCATACATATATGTATATATGTATTTATATCAGTGAGAGACTATGCGTACAGTTCTGCACCTTCCTGACATAACACACTTTTTTCTCCTTAACTTAGGCATTCATAGCACCTAAGGCATTGCTAAATTTTAAGAGCAATTACAAAACCTTCCTAGGAAATCTACTCCAAACACAGTTAAGCACTGGAGTAAGACCTCTTCAGTTGTTATCCCTGGACAGTTTTAAAGTTAAAATGTAAAATATAAAATCTGTGACTGGGAAAGAAATGGCTAAGTTATGCCAGTATTAGTAAAACTGTGATTCATGGACAGAAGTGGTTCATTAGGCACCAATAAACAGTCGTAGCTGATGACTATAGTCAGTGTGTGATAGGAAACTATAAAACAATAGAATTAAATTTATCTAATTCCAAAAAACCGGTTTGCTGAGTTTGGCCTCTTTGTCTTTATTATTTCAAATGTTTGGCATTTGTGTTTCTTTATTTTTTATGAAACTTGTTTTCCTATATGAGGAACTTGCAGAGTCCACGATAATTTGTTTTTACTTTGAATATGTGCTTGTTCATTTGGTTGTTTGCATTGGATAATTACATCCCTCCTGCCATATCATTCCCTTCTGTAAACTATGGGACTTACTAATACAGCATGATTTGCAAATTCAGATTATTCTAAATGAATGCGCAGTTTGAAATTCACCTGGTGCAATTTCAAGCATCCAAGTTTATAATGTGCTTTTTACATTCGTGCCAATAAAGATCAAATCTGAATGCTCAAAAACTTGAAGACAAAAGGATTTTTCTTCAATTCTTCCATCTGATTGGAGCCTTTTATTTTGATCCTCAGTGACAGCTGTGTCTGATCTTGCCCCAAGTTTCATGGTTCTAACAGGATTTCTCTTGTAAAGAAGAGGAGTTTGAAGCTGGCAAAGGTGATATTCCAGCCCTTCCAGCTTGGTTAAGGCAAGATCTAGAATTTTAAGAGTTGGAAGATAGAATGAAAAATTTTCTATTCTGACGCATTTAAAGATGTAAAAAATCAAAACAAAGATGAACCAAATGAAAATTAGAATTTAATCTACATATTTTTTCTCTCCCAGAACATATGTAACTTCATACTTACTACGAAAGGAACTTTGTGTTCAAATCCAGCAGATAAAGGGAATGTCCAAGGCACCCCTGATGAAAACAGCCATCATTTCTATCCCAGAAGGAAATTATTCCTATTCCTTAAAAGTAGTACATGTCTTGTTGTCTCACTATATCCAGGAAGATGTTAGGATATCTGGGAGGTAGTGCAGTCGTTTATGATCCCTGGTAGGCAGTAAATATGTAGCGAGCAACCTATGTAATTCATCAGTCAATATATTATTAGTTCAGTCACAGGATGACACTTTTCTCAAGACATACAAATATAGAGACACACATTTTAGGCAACTGAAGTACTTTATATGCAGTTGAAAAGATGGAATATATTCCACTGCAAAAAAAAAGCAGAAAAGTATAAACAGATAATAAAGTCCCAAAGGAAGTCACATCCAATGAGTGGTTTTTGTAAATTTTGGAACATTCCCCAGAGAAACTGCCTAGGGATTCATTAGTATGATGATGATACTTTTTTCTCATGTGTAAGAATGGTTTCAACAGAGATTCTTGATATCACAACAATCTCTTATTGATATCCTTATATTAAAAATCTTGAGCAGAAACCTGCTGATTTTACCTAACCTGTCTCATACAACACCAAACTTGGTAGGTGTCTCTTCATGGCTTCTTCAGGCTGTTGCTCAGAATCATAACTCTGCATTGCATACCCTCTCATCCCTCTTCTATTTCTTCCAAGTCACCCACCCAATTGTCCAGGTATCACAAAATACTGGAAGTGCTTTTGTGGTATTCCTTACGTATCTGCATCAAACTCAGCAGCATCAGATCTGGGAAGGCTGGGGCTCTCTCTGTCTCCTGGAAAATATAGTAATGAATGAGTCTAAAGGGAGAAAAACAGAGTGATAGACACATACTAAGGATGGAAGAATATATTATAACTGGATGGAGACAGAACTAAAATGACCTGTGACAGAACCAATGTTACACCTCCAGGTTCTGATTTCCCGAATCATCCAGGCTGGGAAGCTGTCCAGGCCCATCATTATTTCAGTCCTGCTGGATTGTCTGTTTGCCGTCTGTGAAAATCAGTGCACAGAAGGGAAGGAAGAGAGTGAAAGCATTGGTACAAATTCAGGTCTTGTTCCAACTGGGAGGCAAACCATAGCCAAGATGCACAGCCTTACCCAGAGCCCAGAAGTGTTCTTAGGCCACATTGTAGAGACAGAGACTGTTTGTACCAAATGCACTGTTCATATGAGAGAGCTTAATGTCACTGACAACAATAGTCCTTGTAAACCATGTGCATTAAGAGCTACAATGTACGAATACACACTGCAAAAATAATAATTCATAAAATGTAAGGCCAGTGGGGTGTATCATAATCTCTGGAACAATGCTGGCTATGGGACTTCCTAACTTTGATCCCCTTACAAGTCTGAGAGCACATCTTTCTGTAAACAAATCAGAAACCTTCTAATCTTCATTTAAAGATCTCCACTGAATGAGAATCCACCAGAACCTTAAGCTGCTCTGTTGATTAATTAGCCTCATTGTGTGCTTTTAGACTCTATTTCTTATGTGAATTGATTTAAAAAAATGAACAAAGTAGACAGCAGAGGACTGACCAGCATGAAACATGTTTTCACTTCCTCAGTACCATTCCCTTTTACAGAGCAGGGCAGAAGACCCCAAGCCCTCCTCAACTCAGATGGAAATCCGGATGTCCTGTACCTCATGCATGGACAGATCATCAGATGTAATATTGACAATTAAACACTGAATTGCCACTTCTCTCCTTTCTGAAGACATTTATCTCCTAGCTTCTAAGATAACAATGCAAACAATAAAGCATTAAAGGAAATAAAATACCATAAATTAAATTATTTGACTGTGTAATTTTTAAATACACATTTCAGCTTTCTACATTTATAAACCTGTTGGTTGCCTACAACTTATTTTAACATAATAGCCACTCAGTCCTTGATGACTTAATTCTATGCTATTCTTTGATTCTCATCTTCCTGTTTTTTGTCTTTTGGTTGTTTTGTTTTGGTTTTGATGTTGTTGTTTTGGATTTTTTCCTAGACAATGCAACTCAAAAGTTTTCATGCGTCTCCTTGACAGATACAAACATTATTCCCATTGTGTCTTTACTGAATGAAAAATTTAAAGTGCAGAGCTGGCATTGGAAGATTGACTGGATTCTAAATGAACTTTCTGATACCAAATGTAAAACTAGAGGGAACAGAGCACCAGTAATGAAGTGAAATACAAGGTTAAGTATTGGAAACTAATTAAGTGAGTTCATCAACAACAACTCTTTGGTGGTCTGAACTGCTTCCAGAAAGATAAGGATTCATTGTTTGAGAAAACAATTAAATCCCATCCCATACTTGCATAGAATTATTTCATATTCACATGCAAATCCAAAGACATGGATATACTCGAAATACTAATGCCAGATATATGCGTAGACTGCATTTCTGCTCTTGTTTACACCACTATGAATAAGAAGTAAATTAACAAGAGGTCTAGAATACAAAACAGCCGTGATACTAAGAAATTCAGAATGCCTATCTCTGTCTTTCATCATCATTATCAGCAGTAACTTTTCTGCTATGTAAGGATACTCATTCTTTTAGATATTGCATAAACACATAACCAGATTCAGACTGTTTTACCAGAAGAATTCAGTCACCCATACAAACAGGTAGACAGTCGGACTATCCGTCATCTTTCTACCTATCCAGATTAACTTTTATTCTGTATCAGTGTGACTCCATTGCTGCTTCCAGCAGTTTACACAATAAGCTCCAGTCCTGCTGTTCTACTTAGTGGCAAAGAACGAGAATCCAAATCAAATTCTCCATGAGGGATTCATTGCATGTCCAGGAGTGGGCAGCCGATACAGAGCAAGTAGGACCAGGTCCTTTCTTCCTCTTTCCAACTAAACCTCTTGACTCAACCTAAGGAAGCAGGCTGACAATAAGAAATGTAGTTTATTTTCTGGAGCTTAATGCATGTTAGAGTTGCTTCTAGGCTGTTCTATCCTCCATCATTATCTGAGTGCCCATTAAGGATAAGAGTGTGGTATTGGAGTTTGAAGCAGCCAGGATCTCTGCCATTGTGATGATCCTTGGTTTACAGGGACAGGTGTCCCAGCAGGAGTTATTGCTGCTTCAGGCTCATGCTAATAGTCCTGACTATGTGCCTGCAGCAGCACAGGCTCCCACAGAGCCCCTGTCACCTCTGTCACTGCACAGCAACAGGGGCCTGAGCCAACAGCCACCAGGTTCCTATGCTTACTGAAGTCACTGGGAATTTACTCCGCAGCTGATTTTCTTCCCTTGATTTAGGAGAAAACACAGTCTGCAGTCTTCTGCAGTCTTCTCTTGCAGTTTGCTTTTCTGCATTTCTGCGTTTTCTCTCCAGGATGTGACCGAGGTTTCGCTGGCTCACCTCTCCGGTGCCACTCAGATAGCATAGGCTGGGACGTGAGCATAGAATGGTCTCATATTCTTCCTTTCAGAGGATAATGGGCTGTAGAAAGAGTTTATTGTTCCTAGGATAATGCTATGTGATGACTAAATTTGGTGAGGAAATGGCCATCCAAGCATTAATGTAATAATGCAAGCACTCATTTATTTATCCTTTGATGAGGTTCCAAAGAGCCTAATCAAGTTAGAGACTCTATTGTTACTGTTCCTAGGCAGTATTTTAACAACTTATTTGATGTTTAAAGCTGAATGTTTTTAACTATTAGTTTGGGGTTTATTTTGTATTTTTTGAGTCGGTGAAAAAATTAGACTGACTATAGTCACACAATTTTGTTCTGCAACACATGCTAAAAAGAAATGTGTGGTTTTCTTGCACCCTATTCTTACTGAAGTAATCAAGATGGGAGATTGTATCTAGGGGTAAGATTGGGGCTTACAATGACTGAGTGTAATGAGTTAAAGTCTAAGTAAGTTGAGATTTTTAGAAGTTCACAGTTGAAGTTCAGGGTCAAAATTACCTATATGTTCAGTGTGAAGAAGCATGCTCAAGCAGGGAAGGATTACATTTGGTGTTAATTGTCTAAAGCAGCAAATAGCAGGAATCCTCTTTGCCTTGTCCATCTTTCCTCCCAGTCCTATACCACATTCTTCAGTAATTCAGAATTAGAGTCTCAGACTCTGAAATCAGAAGAAAATGGCACTGCACAAGCAAATAGGATGTGGGGTCAATTTCTAAAGGAGTAATGGTCTTCTAGATGGCTTCTTCCCTTTCCAGAGAAGATAGTTGACAACAGCTCAACATAAGTCACAGGAATTTACTTACCACACTAACTAATAAAAAAACCAACTACTGATACTAGAAGACATTACTGAACAAATATGTCTCTGAATTGCAAAGATACCTCTGAATCAATACCTCCAGGGTACACCTTCCTTGTAGGGTAGTGCACTCTTTTAGATATATTTTGTGAAAAGCTCAAGGGTAACTTTACCACCTTTAATATATTGGAAACAATACTGTTTCACAACTACGTGTACCAGTAAAGTCAATACAATTTGGGTCCAGTTTCCTGAATTTCTCTGTTACGCTTTAAGCAGATTCTAGGCAAGCAGCCTCTCAGACCACCGCAGATGCTGAAACTTTCTAACATATTTCAGTGCACTGATCAATAGGGTTCTTTTTCCCTTCCTAGCCATACAAGCTGCAGAAGGGTAAAAAAATGCCACTGAATTAATATTTATTTTGCAACATAAAAGAGCCTAGCACTATCTACAAATGTTCTGATTAATTGGGATTAATTTCATGTGCAAAGTTTGGCTCTGAAGGTGTTGATGGAGTAATACATCAAAGAGGCTTCACCTCTGTAAAAAATCAATGCTAAAGTAACCTTGATTACTGTCTCTGTTGATGTCACACATAACACTAATCAGTCATGGTTTGCACTGAACACTATTATGAACAAATATTATTTGTTCTCTTATTGGCATTTTTGAGACGCTGGGATAATATTCACTGCAGCTCTCTAAGAGAAGGTTTTCACCTTAGGGAAATTGTACAGGTTGTTCAGGAGCACATGGTCTGAGAGAAAAATTGAATTAATCTAAAAATCGAAAATAAGGGGACATGCACTGCCATGGAACAAGAAGACCCCTGGCTTTCTCCCTTTCCTCTCTTATTTTCCTCCCTGCCTCTCTTCTTCCTTTTCATCTTTGATTTCTTTCTCTTCTCTCTCTCATTCCTTTTCTTGCCCTTTTCTTCCCCTTTTCTTTTTCTCTCTCCTCACCCTCTCACCCCTAACTTAGGACTAGGAAGTACATTTGAAACAGTGGTAGATTTCTGGAGGGAATACTTTGCAATACAAGAAGGGGATCTCTAGAGAGGATGGGTCTGAAATACCTGACCTATGGGGTATCTAAGCCTAATATAACCAAACAAAACCTCAGAGTGAAAGCACCTCGCTCACCTTTAATAAGGCTTACTATCGATTTTTGTGATTGCTACTTTTATTCTTCAGAGGAAGCAAACATCTACCACCTAGCTCCTGCCCTCCTGTCCCCTACTTTTTGATTATTCTTCATACTTTCAGGCCCTTAGGAGTCCCTCTTCTCACCCCACAAGTTCCTGTAACTGACTCAATCTCATTTATTTCAATGTGGTGAGTTCACACTGCTTCAAGCACCCCCTGAAAACAATTTCTGTATTTATAGTGGTTTCAGGCCATCTTGGATCAAGCTTTCAATTACTGTCAGGAATGGATCCACATCTTATCTGGGTTCTCCACAAGGTGCTACAGGCTTGGGTACATGTGGCTG
>NW_010166147.1:0-4520 GCF_000695765.1 Mesitornis unicolor
GGGAAGGAAGGGAGGGAGGGAGGAAGGAAGGCCCCTCTCCCCATGGAGCCCCAGGCCAGAGACCCCCCTCCAACCCAGACTCCCTCACCTGAGCCCCCCAGCCGCTGTGGGAGGGTGCCACATTGGGGCAAAAGCACCCAAGAAGCTCAAGCAGAGCCCTAGGCAGGGCTGGACCCGCTGCAGAGCAGCCCTTATCTCCATAGGGAAAAATCACGGGAGGTTTTGAAGGTCACTTTAAGGGGAGACAGATCCTGAAGGGGAAAAATATGAAAATAGTAAGAAAAAAAATTAAATTAAAGCAGCCTGGCTTGCTCTCTTAGAAGCTGGTCAAGGCTATGTGTGAGAGCTTGTGTCCCTCTGAAACCTGGTGGGTCCGCAGAGCTTCCCTGCGGATGCACATCATGTCCTGAACTCCCAAATGTGCTGCCCATGTGTTGCTCTGTTTCTCATTGAATTTTCGCCTCTGTCCCTGTTTAGCCAGATCACTCAGTCCAAAATCTCTTTTAGCATGAAACGCTCCCGGGTTTGCAGCAGTCTTCGATTTAAAGAACAAATCCCAGTGCCTCCAGTTCGAGCTGGCCCATCCGCTGGGGTGACCTCGGCGCTGCTGGGGGCCATTTTTTTGGTGCCTCAAAAATGGGGACAGAAGGGACATGTGTCAGAGGACAATAACCTCTTCCCCTAGCTCTGAGAGCGACAAAGGCTGGCGGGAGAGCTGGAGCCAGGAAAATGCGGCTAAAAAAGCATATTTGCTCAGCAAGGCTGTTTGGGGGGGAAAACAAAGGCAGGAAGTGGAGAAATGCAGGGAACGGGGTTAATTGCTGACATTTGTCACCCCGCAGCATCGCGTGCTGCAGGGGTCAGGGCTGGGGGCCCAGAGAGGTCAAGAGAGGAGGGATGAGCTGCAGAGAGTGTTTTGGGAGAGCCTTGAATTTGTTAAATCCATGAGAAGGGCTGGTTGAGCATGGAGCAAGGGGTGACCAGGGCCTGAACCCCATCTCTGTGCTCCCAGTGCACGCCATGGGGTCCCAGTTCCCCCTGGGACTCCCTGCCCACTCCCAGCTGGGGCAGGTCCCAGAGACACCTAATTCATACAGCACATAAAGCCTAATTCTGCCTTGATTTGGGGTATAACCCCCCAGAGAAGGGTATAAACAACCTGGGAACACAGGGCATGGGCTGATCTTATCTTGGCCATGAATATGCCCCTGCCTGCCCTGCCACCCCAGGAGGATGTTCCCAGTCCCACCACAAACCCATCTGGGCTGGAAGAGGTGAAATCTCCTCTGCCAGGGACCAAATAAGGAATGTGGGGCTGATCTGGGGGGAGGTGACAGTGCGCAGGCATCGGGCAGTGTCAGGGCTCGGCACGCTCATCTAGCAGCTGTGGTACTGACAGCTTCCCTGGGATTTATATTTAGAGAGAGGAAGGAAGGAGAGTCCCAGAGATCTTTAAAAAACACGCAACTTTTCTTTACCTGTATGCCTTAAAATATTTTCTGAAACCTGGAACAATTTCAGTTCAGATGCCTTGAAAAGCTTTTCCACATGGGAGTGGTGTTTCCATCCTGTGAGTCTCCAGGTCCTTGGGGTGCTGAGCTCTGCTATTTCTCCTCTCCATGCACCAAGGCACTTTCCTACTCTTCTGCTCCAGTCGAGCTGCCCAGGGCCAAGAAACCCTCCTTTTTCTACAAAAAACTTGGGGCTGGTGGCCCCCAGAGCCACCTGGGCAACACATCCATCCCTTAGGTGCACCTGAGAGCATCCTGATGGACCTCCTAGTCCAGAGCCGCCAGGGAAGGGTGTCCCCATGTGTGGGAGCGGTGGGACAGGGAGAGAAGGTGGTGAGTCATGAAGTGAAGCTGTTTCAAAGAAGCGAGACCAAAGTCAAGGAGAAGCGTTCCCAAAAATGGCAATGTGGAGAGCTGGTGGGGATCTGCCATGCTGCTGCAGCTTCCCTGCTGTCAGCACCCGCCGGGATGCTCCTGGGAAGGGAAACAGCCCTGAGGAGGCAGTGAGCACAGCCAGGAGCTACGGTCCCATGGGTTTACAAGGGCATGGAGTGAAGGGATGAGGGGCGATGGCTTTAAACTGGAAGAGGGGAGATATTAGAAAGAAATTATTTCCTGTGAGGGTGGTGAGGCCCTGGCCCAGGTTGCCCAGAGAAGCTGTGGGTGCCCCCTCCCTGGCAGTGCCCAAGGCCAGGTTGGACGGGGCTTGGAGCAGCCTGGGCTGGTGGAGGTGTCCCTGCCCATGGGGGGTTGGACTGGGGAAGCAGAGCACTCGGTGTGGATTCTCAGATTGCTTGTAAGGGCTGAGCTCAAACCTGAGGCTGTGCCACTTTCTCAGGCAAAGTGGTGGCTACAGGGGCTCTCGTTCCTCTTTTACAGACCCTCAGAGATGCTACTGCCAGAATTGGTTGAAATTAGCCAGCAGATTCCAGTTATTAAGGATGGAGGAGAGGCAAACCCCATAGGCATCTCTTTTTTTCTTAGAACATGAGGCCAAAAACCTTGTGCATGCCGATTCACAGAGCTGAGACATGCACAGCCCCTGTCCTGCCAGAGCCCTTTCCTACTCAAACCAGAAGGATGTTTAAGGCACTGATATGTTGCCAAATAGCTCAAGCCCTGAGCAGGACCAGTTTCCAATAACCAGGAGGAGAAATGCTCCAAGGACATTATTGCAGTGACCCACTGACCTGGCTGGCAATGGGACAAATCCCCGCTCTTACCCTGGCCCTGCACCACCCCTGCTCCTGTCCCCCATCCTAAAGCACCGGATGGCCCTGGTGCATCCTGCCAGCCCCCAGCCCTGCTCTGGTCACTGCGAATGGGGTTTCCTTTTCAGGCTGCCCCAGGAGAGCTGCACATTTCCTGCTGCTTCCCTTATCTTGGCTGCAGCAGCTCGGCCATCCTGGCGCTGCCAAGCCTTGGGAAGAGGCTGCTGGGATTTCCTGCCCGAAATGGTCTCCGCATCAGGGTTTCGCCTGCTCTTCCTCCTCCTCCTCCTCTCTGGAAGCCCAGGGTGAAGGGGAGCCTGCAGCAGGGCAGGGGTTGCCCCCACCCAGTCCCTCCCAAACCCACAAGGATGCCCACGCCAGCAGGACTCCGCTCCCAAGGCCGGGATACCACTCCAGCTCTTCCCAACTGCTGCTTTTTTAACAGATTTGGGATAAAAAGGTGGTGAAAAAGGAATTTTTTAGCATCTTAAAGCCCAGAAGTTGCCTCTTCCATGTAGCAGAGGGTCCTCAGGTCCCATGGGCCCCTTTCACCCAGGCACGGGCCAGCGCTGGCTGGATCCAGCACAGGGAATTTGTGGGATTAGCAGCTTCTCCCTTAAAATCCAAGTTAATTTACCCCTTAAAAAATATACTAGAAGATAAGTGTCTTAATGGAATGTCTCAGGACAGCAGCTGCAGCAGCTTGCAAATCATCCCTGCCTCAAATTTTTCCCTTGCAGCAGATTTAAGAAAGATTTTATAACCATAACTTTATAATATTTTATAACCGTAACTTTCCCAGCCCACCATGGATGCCTACATTTGTATTTTCATCCCACAGAGCAGCAAGGCTGTCCTCTCCCCCTTTTTTTTTGCCACCTCCGCCCATCACCACCTCTTAGGTGCCACCAAATGCCACTGCTCCCCGTGGGTGGGACATCCCATAGCATCCGATTTCACCAGAGAGCCCTGGGAGTGTTTGAGCTCCAAAGAAAAGCCTTTTTTTTTGGCACGGGGAACTCCTCGAAGGCTGCGGATGGCGTCCAGCTGGCCTGGACCCTGCTCGAAGCCCTAATAGTTTTCTGTGGCCAGGCCATGAAAGTCAGAGCCAGGGGGAGGGTGGCAGCCCATCCAGATGCGGTCTCCACTGTCAGGCTGGCTGGGACAGCTCGTCCCCAGCCCTGGCCATGGGTGGGAGCTGCTTTCCAGGATGGCTGCGCTGCAGTGGCTCACATACTGCCCAGGATGGAGGGGACAGGGATCACAGGGAGATGTCCCCATCGACGACAGGGTCAGGGCAAAGGTTTCCTGCTGGGAATGCCATGAATGTGTCCTTGTTTTCTTTTTTTCGCCAGCCGTTGGGGTTTGACACTTCTCTCCCTGTTATCTGGCATTCCTCTGGCATGCACACATTTGGGGACAGATGTGACACCACAGCTGGCTCAGGGCCGGGGAAGCTCTCCAAGAAGATGGAGCAGACCTGGATTTCCAGAAGCACCCAGCAAGTCCAATTGCCTGTATTTAGGGGTGTCCTTTCCTAACCACAGGTCCCTCCACAGCCCAACAGCCCAAATCAAAGCCAAGGGATCCCCTCGGTTGCCTGTCCATGAAGCACTGGCCTTTTTGGATGGAGATGAAGGAGGATGGGTCTGAGAAAGGACAAACAGTGGGGACCTTGCTCGCTGACAACTTCTCAGTTGCACGACATATTTTGGCCGGGGGGGCTGTTCCAGCTTCCCACTCCCCCAGTCCCGGTTCCCAGTGACTCCAGGGAGCGGGATCCGAGGGCAGGGAGCGG
>NW_010166148.1:0-1108 GCF_000695765.1 Mesitornis unicolor
CAGAAATGCAGGCATTGACGAGGCAACTGGGAACAGGCAAGGATCTGTCAGCATCTGGAGATAACTCTTGTCAGTTGTGAAAAGCAAGTATCCCTTAAGGGATTATATTGAATGTCTCCCAAGCAGATGGACGAACATAGAAAATGGTATTAAATACCTGAGAGAATTAGCGGTGAAAGAAGTGATCTACAGGAGGGTGACTGTAAACCCTGATGAAATGCAATGCACTCGACCTATGCTGCGGAAATCTGTGCAAAGTGCACCATAAATGTATTCCCACACATTGGCAATATTGGTCTGGGTAGCAGATAGCAGGCCAGTAACTGTGAAAGACGTGGTTAACCAAATATGTCAGCATGGAGACAGTGTTTCTAATCCCCTTCAGACCTGCATCTCAGCTGTGGAAAAAATAGCTAAGGAGATGACTAAGAAAACCAAGGAGATAACCAAGGAGATAGCTAAGGAGACGGCCAGTGAAACCAAGAACTCAGTGGAAAAGCCGTGTGACAAACTGTCTAAGAGGGAAAGCAGATCCAATTTTTCCCCCGAGTGGACTCACGTTTCAGCTATTAGGAGAAGACCAACTTCTACAAGACCAGCTCAAGAGAAATGGAACATGTCATGAGGTGCCCTGTGGCTCTTCCTGCGTGACTGCGGAGAGGACGTGAGTAGATGGGATGGAAAACCTACCACTGCTCTACAGGTGCGAGTACGCCAGCTATCTAGGTGTTTCTGCTCCGGCAGGGGGA
Organism: Mesitornis unicolor; assembly: GCF_000695765.1. Taxonomy (NCBI): domain Eukaryota; kingdom Metazoa; phylum Chordata; class Aves; order Mesitornithiformes; family Mesitornithidae; genus Mesitornis; species Mesitornis unicolor. Next base: position 750 of record NW_010166148.1, read on the forward strand.
TTGGACTAGATGATCTTTTGAGGTCCCTTCCAATCCCTAATGTTCTGTGATTCTGTGATTCTGTGATACAAGGTAAAACAAGTAGACAAGAAAGAGTTCCCAGGAGGATGGCTGCTCCAGTCTACAGTGACCATTATCCCAATTCAAGCAGATGGGCCTCAGATCCATATGTGAGTAGAAGGAATGAAAATGTCATCAACGCAAGCAACACAAACCCATTTCTTGACAACGGAAGCCAAAATAACCCATTCCTTGACAGTGGCTACGTTTATGCTCAGCAGTAGAGGGGCCCTGCCTCTGGCCAGGAGGAGGAGCCAAGTCTATTGAACTGTGAGGGTTAGATGGCGTGGCACATTAGA